>NC_056737.1:53612308-53614808 GCF_019279795.1 Protopterus annectens | reverse complement strand
TGACCATGCTTAAACCCTCCTGATTGGGAATGCATGTAAAGAGGGAGACGACATCAAAGGTTGACATCACCAACTCTGATCTGTTGTCCAGTGACTTAATCACTCCAAATAGGTCACTGAGGAACTGGCCCGTGTCCTTGAGTACGTATGGATATTTCGATAGCACCTCCTTCAATTTGTAATCCAGATATATGGATATAGGCTCAGTGAGCCATCCAGATCCTGCTACAATAGGCCTTAAGGGGGGTTCGTATGGATCCTTGTGAATCTTTGGGAGGCCGCTAATGCTTGGAATGGATGGTAATTCCACTCGGAAATAGCTCAATAGGTCCTTTGTAATGATTCCCAATTTATGACTATCTTCCAAGGTACATGTGGTTCGATGTACACATTCATGTACAAAATGTTGATCTACTTGCTCATAAGATGTAGTATCAAGCAAATCCTGCATCTTCTGTACATAAAAGGATTTGTCCATTATCACAATGCGTCCGCCCTTGTCCGCAGGTTTAATAACTATAGATTCGTTGTTCTTTAATGTATTCAGCGCTTTTCTCTCAGATGGTGATAAGTTCCCTTCCAGGAGTTGTTTGTCATATTTCAGACCTTGATACACATGATTCTCAACGCCTTTGAGAAAAGTGTCCAGGCTAGAATTCGGTGGGGGATTATAGAGACTTTTACGTCTAAATTGCTGGTCATTTCCAGATGGGCTGTTATCAAATTGTAGTTTTAAGCCAATGTCCCTAATGAAGAGTCTCACAGCTATTAAAATATCACTGATGTCTGTCTTTACAGTAGGGATGAACGTCAGTCCCTTATTAAGTACTGATATTTCATCCACATCTAGATGGTGCTGTGATATATTCCATATCAATGTTCGTTGGTCCATCTCTTTCTGGGTTGATTGTGTTTGTCGTTTCGGTCGTCCCTCATTAAGCCTTCGTTCCCTGACATGTTGTCGATCGATCTCTTCCGACCTGTGCGTATTGGTAGGGGGACTTCTGGAAAATCCCGTTTATCCCCCGGGCGTAGTTTGTCCAATTGTATCTTCCTTCGGACAGTGTTATCTCCATTGCTGGTATTGTCCCCATTGTTAATAGTTGAACTGTCGGTAGTATTCAAAGTTTGTGCAGGAGTAAAGTAAACTGATGTGACTGATTGTGGAGTGTCAGTCAATAGTGGAGATCTTCTCATGTTCGAGATAGTTTTATTACTGTTCTCATAATTAGTGGCGTTGGTATCCACCTGATTGTTGGTACCTATGTTTACAGAGTCAGTCCTTGTATGGCTCTTTGCTGTCATATCCCTGCCTCTTGGTGGTACATTGTTGATGATATGGTTGGTCTGGCCCATACCTTTTGTCTTGTTTATGTTTGCTCCCTGTTGCATAGAATTGGTGTTACTTGGTCGCTCCATGGTACTTGTTTTAGGCCATACAAACACATTGTTAAGTTGAAAATCTTGTTTGTCTCTGTATAGTTTATTTTTCTTCTGTTGTAGCAGTGTGTTACCAAATCTAGTCACCTTGTCCATTATCTCATGCATATATGCACTAGCTAAATCCCCTCCTATCAGTTCAGCTAGTTGTCCTTCTTGTAGCTTAACATTAGTCACTATATTATCCTCAATAGGTTTAAAAAACTCTATAATGAGTTTCATATGAGCCCTGCTAGCCTGAAGATTTATTACTTGCCATTTGGCTAGTAGGTCAGGGTATGCACTTCCGTACGTTGGCATGTTAAGTACGCGTAGTCCACGTGGGACCACGTTAAAAAATAGGCTAGCCTCTAGGTGCTGCCTCTGTAATAGTAAACGTTTGTATTTAAATAAATCATTTTCTATCGCTCGCTTTAGCTGTTTAATCATAGCAGCGTTGTCCACAGACAATTCATCTGCCATAGGTACAAAGTCATCTAGCAATAGCAATGGATTACTGTCAATTTCGAAAAAAGAAAAAACTCGGTCTCTGTTACCTCTATTGTTGTTCCCATTCTGTAAGCCGTTCGGCTCTCCAGTAGCGATCTCTTTCTCAGTTAGAGGTTGCTGTATGCCCATCAATTCCGTAGCACAATCACGGTTTCTCCCAGCAAATGTGTTTTCCTTCACAAAATTATCCATCGTCGCAGCACAAAATTAGATGATTAGAATCCAGACCCAACCAAGTTTCACAATAAAGATTATAATAACAAGCCCAGAGCTGCGAACGAGTCTATATAGTCACAGAAATGTGTTCATACAATGTTCAAAAAGGTTTGATCCCAAACGATGGTCAAAACCAGCGCTGGCAAAACGGGTTTATTAAAACAAAAACAAAAACAGAGACTGTGGCTGTAACGTAAGCGCTTTCACTATTTCAAAATAGCTTCCTCAGACGTATATTTGGGATATGTATGTGTGTAAATATATAAAAGAACGCGTGCACATCTCACGGTGTTCGTGAGCAGCGTCACTTCCTCTACAGAATGTTACTCCCGAAATGTACTAGTAAAATCCCACA
>NC_056737.1:53602308-53604808 GCF_019279795.1 Protopterus annectens | reverse complement strand
ATCCAGAAGAAAAATGTATTAGATGCCTTGGCGAAACATGTTTTGGAGTATCCTCTCCATGACTTTGATTTTAGGGTACTAGAAATAGTCATACATAATAAAAGAGGTGGAGATAATTTGTTGGTTTTGAATAACAAGGAACTAAAATGGATTTTGAGATTGGCTGCACATATACCCCCTGGTATTAATAATCAAGTTTCTATTAAGTCTGTTTTGGAAGCCAGATAGGCTTTTAGTTCTTGATTTTAGCTTTTTATTTCCTTATATATTCTGGCTATTGCACAAACATTATTTATTTAAATGTAAACAAACTCAGTTGATCAACAGTTTTTAACATACGTATATTATCAGTATTTATGTACATATATTTTTAATATATACATTTTATTACATTATATTATTATATTGTTCATATTACATCATATTTATATATTTATTCATTACATCTAGTATTCAAAGTGGCTATTTAATTATTTATTTAGTAAGTTATTAATATATTTATTCATTTATTTATTTATATATTGATTCGTTAAAATTATTCATCTGTTCATCTACATATTTATTAAGCATTGAATGTATTTAAATGTATTAACCATCAACTATTTTATTTTATTTTATTAATTCATTAATTCTAATCAATTGTATAAGCATAGAAGTCATATAACACTGTAAAATAAGAGTATGTAATTTAACATAAGATACTAATGCAGTATCCTTATTCAAACGATTATGTTTTCCCAGGTATTTGGCAAGCACACTTATTATACTGCCACAAAACAAGTACCTAATTTAAATTACAGAAGTTTTTATCAGTGATCACCTATACTTTTATTTCTATTTTTATTCTGTTTTTATTATGTATACTTATTGTACTTCTCCGTTTTATTAATTTATCAATTTTTTTTTACATTTATTCACATTTATCCATCCTCTAATTATCTGGTTTAGTAACATGCTTATGGTTGACAGTAGAATGACTAGCCATAAATAATATTGCCTACTTTAAGATCCTAAGATTCCTTTTGAAATGCCTGCATCAAGCAAAGGTATCTAATTAACTAAGTAATTGAGTAATTGAACAGTTTATCTGTTTCACTTTGGCGCCCTTTTTTACTTCTTTTGTATAAATAGAGGCTTTTAAATGTTATATGTACTGTCTGATGAAGCGTAGTAGTAGCTAAAAGCGCACAGTTAATAAAGGTTCTTTGCTGTATTCATCCTGGATTATGTGATATTTTTACTGGGAAAGTGAAGTTGTGATTTTGGTTTCGTTGATTCGAGTATTTTTGTGAACATTGAACTATCTACCGAACTTCCTAATTGCCTTCTACAGTTCCGTGGTGAGAGAGCCTGGTTGTGATTACTATATATATATATATATATATATATATATATATACATATATATATATATATACATATATATATATATATATATATATATATATATACATACATATATATATATATATATATATATATGCGTGTGTGTGTGTGTGCGTGTATCTATATATACACGTGTGTGTGTATGTGTACATATATATATATATATGTGTGTGTGTGTGTGTGTGTGTGTGTATATATATATATATATATATATATATATATATTTATTTGTGTATGTATGTGTATATATATATATATATATATATATATATATATACATATATACATATATACACATATATATATAAATATCTATACATATATGGAAAAACAAAACCGAATAAGACTAGCAAGAAATAAACTTATACTACTGAAAACATCCAAACTGTGAAAAACAAAAACAGAAATCCAATGAATAGACACTGAGACAGAACTGTTATTTGCTGAGCACTTTCATTCGCTTTATTGATAACAATCGAACTTCATCAGAGTAGAATGTAATGCACTTGCAGTACTGTGCGAGCTTTAAAGAGTCTAACTGGTATAAAAAATACTTCACTGTGATTGGTAGACAGACTACGCCAATGCAGTAGTATTTGGACTAACGAGAGACACTGCTATAAAACAGAAGGTTTAATCTGCTAACATCCTGCCACTAGAGGGAGTGCTGTAACTTTTTAGTTGTACCACTTTAATGCACATTTAATGTTGAAATTCTCGTTGAGTCCTGGTGGGGTATCTGCTTCAAGGAGGAGTTGCCATCTTAATTCCTTCAGCTCCAGTAGTGTGTTGCAATCTCTAAAAAACTGCTGGACCTGTTCTATCACTAGAAATTTAAAACGGGCAAAGCCGTTGCAGCTCGTGGCATGTCTGCTTAATGCATTGTAACTGTCATTATGCCTGATGGCTGCAAGGTGTTCCTTCAACCTGTCTGAGAGCTAATTGTTTTTCCAATGTAGAAGGAGAAACATTGGTCGCAGTAGGCTGCGTAGACTAGAAAAGTTGAGTGGCAGTCGTGCTGGGCTTTGAACTGCACCGTGATGTTGCAATGTTGAAAAGTGTAGGATGTGTCTGAGTGTATGAAAGGGCAGAATACCCTTCAATTTTTTTTTTTT
>NC_056737.1:53468965-53601808 GCF_019279795.1 Protopterus annectens | reverse complement strand
TGTTTTAACTTCTAAAACTCTAAACATAAAACCATGACTTTCATCATGATGCATAACATGTTTAGCTAGGGCATTATGTACTGACTTTTTTCTAATATGATAAATATGCTCCCGTATCCTATCTCTTAAGAGTCTATTCGTTTTTCCAACGTAGAAAGAACTGCAACTCTGACATACAGCTAAATACACTAAATTAGAGGTCATACAATTAGCCGATACTGATGTTATAAATTCTCTATTTAAATCAGGATGAAAGAACACACTATTAGTATCTATATATGTACAGAAATTGCACTGTCCACATGGCTTGGTATATCCATCTCGAGGCTTACCCTTACTGTTATGTGAATAGCAGAGTATTCTTTTGAGATTCTTTTTATTCCTATATTGAAAACGTGGTTGCTCACCTACAATCCCTTTAATATCCTTGTCTACCTGTAAAATTGACCAGTTCTTGAAAATATCATCTCCAATTTCTCTGCTGTCAGACGTGTGAAAGGATGGAACTTTAACTAAAGGATCCACAGTGGAAGTTCTTATATATGTACCAGACACAGTGGGGCCAAAATGCATACGATGCGCTTTTAAATTGGTAAATTGATTGAGTGATGTGATTGGTCTGAATAATTTGAATTTATATATATTATCTGATCATTAGTTTGTCTGTTAAACTGATCTGAAGAAGCTCTGTAAGTGAAAGCGCTCATCATTGTGCATAAATACGTATTTTTAATTCAAGGAGACTACCTGTTTCACTTCGTTTCAGCTACTAATTCATTTTTCATATAGCAGTATATGTTGAGATGGTGAGAAGTGGAGTAGAGGACATCAAGACCCATTTAGGTGCAAGACAAGTGATCATTGGGAGTAGTGTATGAGATGTAGTTACTTAGTTGTACAGGGGTGGAGCAAGGGGAGAGGAGAGTAGATAAAGTGCAGTTATTTAGTCAGGGTGGAGCAGAAATAGAGTTCATCTTGTTCTCTGAAGATTTTACTTTTGTTGAGTTATTTGATTTCAAATATTAAGGGGTGCCATAGCTCAGACATATGAAAGTAAAGACGATGATCAACATGGTTATTAGATTTGTTTCTTAAAAGAAGAGTATTATGACAGTTTAGTTGTAGGGTGGTGTTTAGGCTAGGGCAGAGTTGACTGTAGGTAAGGTTTTGAGATATGACAAGTTGAAATAGGGCTAGGTGATGTGGAAGCTCAAGCTATGAATGTTGCATAAGTGCCAGGTAGGGATAGGTTTTATAAAGTTTGTTGGTGGTAAATTTTACTGTCTTGTTGCAGCATTAATCTAGTAAGTTAGTCCGGGCCACACTAAGTCAGAATGGGAGTGGCATAGAGCAAGGTAGGGAGAGGGAAAGCTGATGCAACTTGTTTTCTAGTGTCAATAGTAAAATAAGATGCAGCTGTGTAGAGGGCTAGGGTGTCAACAGGCAGATCGGGGAACTAGTCAAGTCTTCAAAAGCTAAATACTAAACTAAAATAGCCTTCCAAAGGATGACCACAAACCATTTTTAGTTGTGCCCAAAATCTTAAGGGAAACACTCAAAAGTGTGCTGAGTTGGCTGTAGATGACACTGCCTATACTCGACCAGAAGAAATAGCAAATCCGCTGATGGATAAATTCAACTCAAATTTTCCCCCTCGTCACCTCCGGTCACTCCAAGTGAAATACCCCCTATCATTTTTTGTCTGTTATCATATCATCATTGTGCTGTCCAAAGCTTGAAATTCACCATCAGTAGGCCCTGACAGAATTCCAGGGTGCTATTAAATAGCTTGAAACATGACCTAGCAGACACACACTGCTCTAACCACAGACTCCAGACAGTCTTTGTCCCAGTAGAGTGGAGGATAGCGACAGTCATCCCTCTGCACAAGGAGGAACCATCAGTAGATCCAAGAAATCACTGACCCATAGGTCTGACTAGCGTCGTATGCAAGGCTATGGAAAGGATAATCGTGGATCTGATTTGCAATGATAGGAAATCTCCATATTCTATATCCAACCCAGTTTGGCTTTGTCAAGGGCAGATCCTGCTTGCTCAGTCTGGTAGGGTTCTTTGAGAAGGTCACCAATGCCATGGATGAAAGTAAGTCAATGCATACTACCTGCCTTGACAGGGTCAAGGCATTTGACAGTACCCCACTCGGGTGGTATAGTAAACTCACAAAATTGGACATAAACCTATATCACCAGATGGATACACAAGTGGCTCATGGATAGGACACATTAGAGTAGAGGAATTCACATCCAGCAAGATCAAACTTATGAGAACCACAAATCCTTAATAGTTTATGATCACAAAGTTCTTTTTTTTTTTTTTTTTTTAAATATCTTGGGCTTTGGTTTGGATGTCATATATAAAAAGATTTTTTTTCTAGGTGGAAAAAATTGATTCATGTTATTTTATGAAATGTTTTTAAATGTCAAGTGACACAGTAGTGGCATCCAAAACATTGAAAAATGGGAAGTTTTTTATTCCCACACTGGGCAAATCTTTCCATTCCGCTTGTGGAGGACTATGCCACCCACACATCTTTCTAATTGTATATATACACCAACTCTGCAATCACACTACAATCTGGAAAGGGCCAGCTCCCAGTGTACAGTGATCACATACACTCACACTCTGTAGGTTTTCCGTGTATCTGTTTATTGTAATTGAAACTTGGCGTAAATCCAACATAAATTAAACTGAAGTTACACCTCTTGGCTATGCATCCATATAAAAAACAGAGAGAGAAAAGGTGGTGGTATTGCTTTAACATTTCCCAGGAACTATATTTCCTCTTAAAACAAACCAGTACGAAAATTCAGTTCAGCAGAGCTTCTTATTACTTTCCTGAAATGAAAAGTTATAAACTGATATGTATTGCTGTCCTTTACATCCCTTCTGGTGACAGTACAGCTGTAATGGAAGATATTATGCATGGATATCCATAACAGTTCCACAAGAAAGAAATACTACTGGGTGATGTGAATGTTTACTGGTTGGACAAAAAACTGTAACTCTTCTACATCTAACAAACTTTTAGTTCCACAAAACCAATTAGTAGATTCTTATTATTATAGCAAGACATCAAATTCCCTATTGGGCTGGATCCTAGAATCAGACCATAGCAAATATACCACCCAAAGTACAATGTCCGACTGTCTTAGTGATCATCTCCCAGTCTGTACAACCAGACATCTCACACATCCAGCACATTTATAATACACTGTTTATAAAACAATGCACAGCCTTTCAAGTTTAACCCAGAAATATTTCGTACTACCCAATCTATTAAATGACACTTCCTAAGAATGTTCTCCTTAGATGATGCTGTAAATAAATTCAGTGCAACATTCCAGAATATCCTAAATAGCACTGCATCTCCTAGAAGAAAGAAACTGATAACAAATAATGCAGTTTGGCTATCCAAAAAGAATAGAAAGAATGACAGAATTATAAAACACCACAATATCAAACTTCAGAATGCTTTCCAGTCATACTAAAAAGCAAATAAATGAAGACAAAAAAAAATAGGCTATCATAACTTTCAAAATAATAGTAAACACAAAGTACAGTTTTGTACCTACCATAAATGTAGATGTCCGATAGGTATGCATCTGCAGTCATAACATATGGGTTGTCCTGCCTCAGGCAGCCCTTCGGGTCGGCCGGATTCCAAAGTCTGGGTCTGGCCTCGGCTGATGTCACACTTTCCCCGACGCCAGAGCGTCTGGGGTATAAAAGCATCAGCCGACGCCATTTTCCTCAGTTTTTCTTGCCCCAGATGCCAGGTGCCCTCTAGGAAGGCTAAATTTGGATAAATGCTGAAAAGTTCCAAACATTTGCAAATTATATACATAAATAAACAAACAAATACACCATAATAGATTCCCCCAGCTAGCTAAAAAGAGGGTAAGCACCCAAGGAATACCAAAGAGGGGTAGGAGGGAGGGTAATCCTGACTGCAGATGCATACCTATCGGACATCTACATTTATGGTAGGTACAAACTGTACTATGTCCTTCAAGGATGCATCTGCAGTCATAACATATGGGTAGAATACCATAGCCAATCTGGGGGTGGTGGTACTAAGAAAAGGATGGTGTAGTTAAGATCCCCTGCAGAACTGCAGTTGCAAACCCTGCTCTGGATCTAGAGTATAAAGGTAAATTGTAATGCTTGGCAAATGTATGCACGGAGGTCCAAGTAGCAGCTTCTAAAATGTCCTTGGTAGCCACCCCCCGTAGGAAGGCTGTAGTGGTGGCTGTTGCCCTTGTGGAGTGAGGCCTGATGTTTTCAGGAACTGTCTTTCCATGAAATGAGTAGCAAAAGCAAATGCAATTTCCTATCCATTTTGAAATTTGGAAATTGCTCTTCCTTGCACCCCAGTTGCATATGCTACAAAAAGTTGGTCAGTTTTTCTGCTAGTTTTTGTTCTGTCCAAATAGTAGCGTAGTTGTCTGTGTATATCCAGGGTGTGCAAAAGTTTTTCCCCTTTATTCTGCGGATTAGGGAAGAACGTAGGCAAGTGAATAGCTTGGTTCAAGGATACCCTAGATACCACCTTTGGCATAAAAGTAGGATTGGTTCTTAGTGACACTCTATCCTGGTGGAAAATAAGAAAAGGCTGCACTGCCATTAATGCTTGTAACTCAGATACTCTTCTTGCTGAAGTGATTGCCAGAAGGAATGCAGTTTTCCAAGATAGAAACTGTAGATCCGCTGATGCTGCTGGTTCAAAAGGAGGTAGTGTCAGTTTTTCCAGCACAAAGTTGAGATCCCAGGCAGGTAGAGGGGGTCTTATTGCAGGTTTAACATTTTTGATCCCTCTTGGAAATTGCCTGAGGAGAGGGTGTGAGAAGATAGGTGGATCCACATTGTATTCTGCTGAAATTGCTGAGGCATGAATCTTAATGGAAGAATAGGACAGGCCATTGTGGAACAATTCTGCTAAATATTCTAGGATATGTGCTAGGTTTGCCACTGTGACATCTGTGCCCTTTGATGTGCTCCAAATGAGGTATCTCTTCCATTTAGCTGAGTATGTCTTCCTTGTGGAAGGCCTTCGAGCCTCCAGGATAATGTCCTTCACCCTCTGAGATAAGACAGTTTGATTGGGATTTAAGGAATTTTCCAGGCAGTTAGCTGCAATGTTTTCACGTTGGGATGCAGGGTCTTGAAATTGTTCTGCGTTAGAAGAGGCCATAGGGGGAGAGGCCATGATTTTGCCTGAGACATGTTTCTCAATAGTGGATACCAGTGCTGTCTTGGCCAGTCCGGAGCTATTAGTATCACTTTTGGCTGTTCCTCCCTGATTTTCAGTAGAACCTTGTGCATCAATGGGAGAGGTGGGAAGGCATATACTGTTAGGGCTTTCCAGCTGAAAGAGAGAGAGTCCACCTTCCAAGCTTGTGGGTGGTATGTCCTTGAGCAGAATGTCTTCAGTTGATGGTTGAGTGGGGAGGCGAACAGATCTATCTCCGGCATTCCCCATGTCTTTGTTATGAGCTTGAAGATGTCTGGGTGCAGCATCCATAGTAGTTCTGCTTAGGCTGTCCGCCAGTGCATTTTCTTTCCCTGGCACGAATTGGGCCTGTGGTTGGATATTGAGATTCAGGCATAGATCCCACAGATTCAAAGCCATCCGGCATAGCAGGTAAGAATGTGTGCCATCCTGTTTGTTTATGTACCACATGACCGTGGTGTTGTCTGTCCTTATTAACAGATGTCCTTGTTGGAGGAAGGGTTTGAATGCCTCGATTGCATGCCTCACTGCCAGCATTTCCTTTTGGTTTATGTGCATGCTTAGTTGCCCTTGAGGCCATAGGCCTTGGATGCATTTGTCCTCCATGTGTGCTCCCCATCCTCTGTCCGAGGCGTCTGTGGTGATGGTCTGCCTTGTTTTTGGTTTGTTGAAAGGCAACCCTCTGTTGGACTGGCAGGCCTGAGCCCACCACAGGAATTCCTTTTGAAGACATGGAATGATTGGTATCATGGTTTCTAAACTGTGACTGTGTTGAGACCATACACTCCTTAGGTACCATTGTAATTTCCTCATATGCAGTCTGGCATGTGGGATTAGAATTATGCAGGATGC
This sequence comes from Protopterus annectens, assembly GCF_019279795.1. NCBI lineage: Eukaryota > Metazoa > Chordata > Ceratodontiformes > Protopteridae > Protopterus > Protopterus annectens. The sequence continues at coordinate 53,595,705 of NC_056737.1, read as the reverse complement.
CATGTAACCCAGGGCCTGCAGGATTTTCCTTGCAGTAAGCGGAGTCTGTCTTGTCAAAATCATGAAGTAATCTGGAAGTTGTTTTTGCTTTTCTTCTGTGAGAAATGCCATTTGGGTGTTTGTGTCCAGATCTGCACCCAAAAAGGTGATCCTTTGGGATGGTACTAGTCTTGACGTTTGGATGTTGACTGTGTATCCCAAGGCTTGCAACAGGTGTATGGCATAGGCCAAGTCCTTTAACAATTTCTTCTTGTTGTCCGCTTGCGTTAGGCAGTCGTCCAGGTATGGATAAATTTGAATTCCCTGTAGTCTGCAATGCGCAACTACTGATGCCAGGCATTTCATGAATACTCTGGGCGCAGTAGATAAGCCAAAGGGCAATGCTGAGAATTGCTAATGCTCTGATCCTGCAAGAAATCTGAGGTGTCTTCTGCAACTTGGTCGGATAGGGACGTGCAGGTATGCCTCCTTGAGATCTAGAGTCACCAGCCAAGACTCCTTGCCCAACATGGGAAGAAGTTGCTGTAGGGTCAGCATTTTGAATTTTGGCACAATGAGATAAGTGTTGAGTGCGGACAGGTCGAGAATAGGCCTCCATTGATTTTCTTTTCTTGGTACAAGGAATAGTCTGGAATAAAATTCCTTGGCCTTGTTCTGAACATGGTACCTTTTCTATAGCTTTCATCTGAAGTAAATTGTTGATTTGTTTTAAAGCCTCTGCCTTCTGATTTGGTGGAAGGTTTGGCATTCCGCTTCTTTTTGGCAAAGTGTGGAAGTGAAACCTGTATCCTTTTTCTATTATTTGCAATGCCCATGTATTGTCTATTATTTGCAATGCCCATGTATCCTTTGTAATATAATGCCAGTTTTTTGAGAATAAAGCCAGCTTTCCGCCCAAGGGTGCTTCCAGTTGATCCCTGGTAGGCGGAATCAGAGTCAAGTCATTGAGTCTGTCCTGTAGCAGTGGTTGTTGTTGTAGCTGTTGCACTACTCCTCTGGTTGGCAGACTGCCACTGACGGCCTCTGTAGGAGCCCTTCGATTGACCTCTGCCTCTAGAGCGCCTGTTCCTGCCTCTCTGGGCTCTGTCCGAATCTGGAAAGGACCAATTCTTTGTAGGCCAGTTTCTGCTGAATCTCGGTGGTTGAACTTGCAGAAAATCTTTAACTGTTTGCACAGATTTTGCTTTTTCTTCAACCTTTTTTAGAATCTCCTGAGCAGGGGAGCCAAATAAATTTTGTTTCTCCATTGGAGCATCTAGGAGTTTAACTTTGACATGGTCTGGCAAAGATTGCTCCTTCAGCCAGGCATGCCTACGAATAACTGCCCCAGTCATAGCTGATCTAAATGAAGCCTCCAGTGCATCATAGCCACATTTTAAGAAATGATTACTAACCTGTTATGAGTTATGTACCAAATCCTGAAGGGATTTACGGTCTAAGGGTTCAGGAGAAGAAAGTTTCTTATTCAGTTCATCTAACAAATACTCCTGATACCGTATCATATGGAATTGACAGTTTAATGCCCTGACAGAAAGAGTTGCAGATGTATACACCTTCTTACCCCATCTCTCTAAAGCTCTAGACTCTCTATCAGAGGGTAGGGGATTTTTGGCAGCAGCGGCTGCAACCCCTTTAGGGCCCTGAGAAACAGTTTCTGGGTCTGCAGAATGGGCTTTATACAGATGGAGATGAGAATCCGGGACCCTGTAATATCTGTCAGGTTTGGGAGGGGCCGGTGGAAGAGTATCAGGGGCTGTACTGACTTCATTGTACACATCATCAATTACATTTAGAACAGGAGGTATAGCTAAGGGCCTATGCTGAGGCAAATGCAGAAAGGTCCGTAATCTTTTTCTAGAATCAGAGAAATCCTGATCTTGCCATTGAAAGTGCTCTCTCATGGAGTGTAAAGTCTCCCCAAAGGAAAACTCTTCTGGGGGGGGAGGCCGAAGGGATAGATTCCTCTGCATCTGAATCCTCATAAGGCGAGAAAGCCCCTTCCTGGTGGTCTGACAACTCAGATCCATCCGTGGAATCATCTGAGGAGTGGGGTTCAGAGGGGTCAGTCCTGGGCCTTTTGTCTGGAGGAGGATGAGAGGCCCTGTCTGGGTGAGGTTGTGAACCACTAATTAAGGAGATAAGGTCCTCAGCCAGGCTGAGGATCTGTGAACTAGAGGAAGGCCTCTGGGGTGTAGATTTGGCAGGCAAAGCTTTTGAAAGTTTGGCAGCTTTAGCCCTAGAAAAAGCCTTAATGGACATAGAAGCTGGGGGCCTAGCAGCCCCACGTGCAGGGGTAGAAATGTCCAAAGGTATGGTGTCGGACAAATCCTGAACACTAGCTTCGGTAGGTAGTTCTGAAGCCGACTCAGCCGGGGCCTCTCGGCGGTCGGAAGTATGGTTTCGGTAGAAGGAATGGTCGAGGACTTGGTTTTGGCCGAAACCGAGACACTCGCGGTAGGCCTAGTCGTGGTTTCAGCCGAAACCGCGGGCCGCGAGTGTCGTTCCTTTTCCTTGCGTTTTTTGACCATATGCGAAGTTGGAGTCTCTGACGGCATTTTATAAGCAAAGGCGGCTCCGAAAAATTCCTCTGCAAACTCCGACCGACGTCTAAGAGTCCGTCGGTTGAAGGAGGCACAGGCTAAACAGGCCGATACGCCGTGGTCTGGGCCTAAGCAAGGAAGGCAGTAAGAATGGAAATCCTTATGAGGTATTGGTTTCCCACAAGTTAAACAATTATTTACTTTGTCTGACATCGGCTGAGGCCAGAAAGAGTCCCCAACAGGGTACTTAGCTTTTTTCGAAGTCTTCGGTAGCCGAAATCTCTTGATCTGACCGACCGGCACTTGCGAACAGCTTCTGCTTCGGGCACCGTGCGGCAAGAAAGACTGAGGAAAATGGCGTCGGCTGATGCTTTTATACCCCAGACGCTCTGACGTCGGGGAAAGTGCGACATCAGCTGAGGCCAGACCCAGACTTTGGAATCCGGCCGACCGAATGGCTGCCTGAGGCAGGACAACCCATATGTTATGACTGCAGATGCATCCTTGAAGGACATCCCTAATAAAGTCTGGACGGCCATTAATGAAATCTTGCATCACGAACTTAAATTCAACCCTTGCCCCTCGAAACCGCAATACAAATAATTTTTATTTCAGAGATGGTATAGCATCTCTAACCAATGATTCTTTTACATCTAATTCTAACCCTGCCCAACAGCCACTTACTGCCACATCCATTTTCACGTTCAAACCCAAGCCCTCATCAAGCCACAATCTACTTCAGCTGTTGATCTTCCAAGGTAGTACCTTAAAGTAACAGCCAATAGCATCGCCTATCCTGTCTCAATCCTTATAAAAAGGTCAATCCAGGAATCCCACATTCCCTCCCACCTGGGAAAAGTCACACAGTATCCCTGTGCAAAGGAGGAAATTCATTGGGTATTAATAAGAAGTTATGTACTCACCATAACGTTCCATGTTAGTTGTCTTCTTCTCTCCTTCTTTCTTGCTGGATGGGTTCGGAGCCGAACCTCGGCTCTGACTCGGCCTAATACTAAAGCTCGAGAGCTATTTTTACCGGCTCGAGGCTAACCTATGTCCCATAATGCTAGGCGTCATATACCCAGATCTCGTTTGATAGCTAACACTATGGATAAAACATGTCCCACCATAAGAAAGGATAAATCTATGAACTCTATACAACTATGAGCCCCACAGCCTGTCTTTCACCAGGGCTACCCAAAAGGGGGACAAGAGCTCTAGGTGAAGGGGTAATCCTGGTGACAAAGAATGTCTCACCCAATACTCTAGGTCTTTCCAGGCTAGCGGGATGGAGGGTGGGACGCAAGAAAGGCGGCGAGAAGTAGACAACTAACATGGAACATTATGGTGAGTACATAACTTCTTAATGTTAAGTTGCCAATCTCGCCTTCATTCTTGCTGGATGGGACAGCGTCCCTAGCACCTTAGTCCAGGGTGGCTCAATGGAACAGACTTTTGAGTACAGTGGAACTAAAATCAGCATGATTTCTGGAGGCAATATCCAATTTGTAGTGAGAAATAAAGGTATGAGGGGAGGCCCATGTGGCCGCTGCACAAATAGAGTCCATAGGTAACCTCGCTTGAAAAGCAACTGAGGAAGCTAATGCTCTAGTTGAATGAGCTCTAGGTTTGGTAGGGAGCTCCTTATGCCTCAATTGATATATTAAAGTGATGAGAGGTCAACCATCTGGACAAGGTCACTTTAGAAACTGGAAGGCCTTGCTTCCCTTCCGCGTAAGATAAGAAGAGTTGTTCTGATTTTCTCGTTAGTTTAGTCCTCTCCAGATAGAAGCGTAGCTGCCGGTGAACGTCCAAGCAATGTAATCTTCTCTCAGCTCTGTCAGTGTAGTTTGGAAAGAAAACTGGGAGATCAATGGTCTGATTGAGATTTTTTTCAGATAGAACCTTGGGTAAAAAGGATGGATTAGTTCTAAGAGCCACTCTATCTTTGTGAAAAACAAGATAAGGGGGGGTGCACAGATAGTGCTTGTAGTTCCAAAACCCTTCTCGCTGAGGTAATAGCTACCAGGAAAAGTGTTTTCCAGGAGAGCAGTTTTAACAAGCAGGAGGCGGAATTAATGATGACAGTACCAAATTTAGATCCCACGGTGGAGGAGGGTCTTTGACTGGGGGCCTAAGTAATAGGGTACCCTTCAGAAAGGCTTTGCAGAGCTTGTGGGACATAATGCTGGATTCTGCCAAGCCAACGTGGAAATTTGCAATAGCCGCCAGCTGGACTCTGATAGTGGCTGAAGAGGAGCCTTTTTGGAAAAGTTCCGCTAAAAAATCTAGAACTGTTTGGACAGGAGCAGTGAAGGGGTCGACTTGATTTTTCCTTGCCCAAATAGAGAAACGTTTCCATTTACTAGCGTACGTCCTTCTGGTGTTAGACTTGTGAGAGGCAAGGATAATCTCACGTATTGACTGAGAAATTAAGGGAAGCCTGGCTAAAGTTGGAAGTGGAGCAACCAAGCTGTGAGGTTGAGAGACAAAAGGGATTGGTGCAGCCTGCCCGATTGATGGGTTAGAAGGTCTGGCACTGGGTCCAGATGCCAGGGCTGCTCCAGTAGGTGACGTTGTAGGAATGGAAACCATACTTGTCAGGGCCAGTAAGGGGCAATGAGGATCATCCTGGACCTCAAGGCAGTTGCTTTCTGGACTGAGTGATTAAGGGAAAAGGGGGGAAAGCATAAAGGAGACCCCGGGGCCAATCGTGGACTAGAGCGTCTCTGGGAGAGAGGCCCGGAAGAGGAAAGAGGGTGAAGAAGTCCTGACACTTGCTGTTTTACGGGGTTGCGAAAAGGTCACAGCAAGGCTGACCCCACCTTCTGAATATTTGCTCCACTACTAGTTGGTTGAGAGACTACTCGTAGGGCATGAGAATGTCCCTGCTCAGCCTGTCTGCTATGACATTGGACTTTCCGGGAATGTGTTTTTCTACCAGAAAACGGTGGGAAGAGATCGCCCATTGCCAGAGTCTGAGCGCTTCCCGACAAAGAGGATAGGACCTGGTTCCGCCCTGTTTGTTGATGTACCATACTACGGACATATTGTCTGTCTGAGTCGCAATCGTCCCGGTGGGAAGAGAGTTCTCGAGGGCCTGCAACACCAACAGCACCGCTCTCATCTTCAAGACATTGATGTGCAAGTGGCACTTGAATGGTTGCCATGTGCCCTGGACTGTCCTGCCCTGAAAATGCCCCCCCCCCCCCGATCAGGGAGGCATCCGTTGTCACGGTGGCAACCGGAGGGGGAAGAACAACCGGTCTGCCTTTAAGCACCCCCCCCCGATCAGGGAGGCATCCGTTGTCACGGTGGCAACCGGTGGGGGAAGAACAACCGGTCTGCCTTTAAGCACCTGAGGTGAGACCATCCACCAAGCTAGGAGTCGTTTGCATGATCAAGTGATGAGAATATTGTGCGACATGGGACGCTGTTGAAAGGACCATTGGGAAAAAAAGCATCCACTATAGTATCCGCATATGAAATGAGCTAGGGGGAGTAAGGTGATTGCTGCAGCCATTAGACCCAGCGTTTTCAGTACAAGCCTGGCTTGGATTCTGTCCTCCAGTAGTAGGATTTGAACATGACTGTGAATGAACACTCTGTGTAGGTAGTTTTGCTGACAACTCCACCGTGTTTAACACGGCGCCTATGAAGGTAATATGCTGACAAGGCGACAAGGCAGACGTTTCTAAATTTATGGAGATGCCTAGCGCTTTGCACGTTTGCACAGCGTAATCCCTGGCTTGAAGTAACTGATGCTTGGTGGTGGCAGTAAGGAGCCAGTCGTCCAAATATGGAAACACCTGGAATCCTCGACGTCTCAGGTGAGCCGCAACCACTGCCATGCATTTGGTAAACACCCTGGGAGCTGTGGTGAGGCCAAAGGGCAGGGCTCTGAATTGATAATGACTGGCTCCCAATCGGAAGTGGAGAAACCACCTGTAGCGCGTGTTCATTTTGATATGGTAGTATGCATCCTGAAGGTCTATAGAGCACATCCAATTGTCCTGACCCAAAAAAGGGAAGAATGGACTGTAGCGTGACCATCCAGAATTTTGTTCTTTGAACCAATTTGTTTAGTTTGCTGAGATCCAAAATAGGTCTCCAGTTCCCTGTCTTTTTTGGTACCAAAAAGAATTTGGAGTAGATTCCAGACCCTTGTTGGTCTGCTGGGACTGGCTGGACGTCTCTTTTTAAAAGCAGCTTTGAAATTTCTAGTGCTACTTGGTCTCTCAGACCGGGTGGAACGTCTGGAAGAGGCCCTTTTGGTTGATGTGGGGTGTGGATAAAGGGGATTTTGGAACCCTCGGATATGATCGACCATACCCATCTGTCTTGCGTAAGACAGCACCAGGCTTTTGGGTACAGCGAAAGTCTTCCCCCGACTGCCTCCGAAGGTGGACATTCAGGCAGCTCCTCAAGGATGCTGAAAGGGTTTGTCAGAGAACGATTCTCTGCTACCCTGATTCTGCGGGATCCCGCCCTAGGGCGGCGTCTGTTGTTGTTCCCTCCTCTGCCTCTGGAGGGAAGCTCACCACGTGCGTCCGGCAGAACTCCTTGAGGTTTGCTGAACCACATTTTCCCACCCTTTTGACCCTTAGGATATGGTCTAGAAGGGGCGGAAAAATGAACTCCCATGGCAGAGAGAGTCTTGCCTTCTTGTTCGCACCTGGTTAAGGTATCCTTCACTTGAGGTCCAAAAAGAGCAGAAGCATCAAAGGGGGTGTTCGTGAAGGACACCTTGAAAGGGTCAGCAAAATTGCAGAGCCGCATCTAGGCATGTCTCCTTAGAGCAGCACCCGTACCTGAGGCTCTACTCGCTCCATCAGCTGCATAAGAGATGAGCCGCATGGAAGAGTTAACGATAGAGTTCAGGGTCCCCAGCTGGGAGTTGATCTTTTCCTGAGACACCACAGCTGCTGGGTCCTGCAATGTTTCACCCAGTTCCTTGAGAACGTCTCTCTGAAGTCGGGTGAAATGGCATAAATAGTTCAGCGACCGCATGGCAAAGGTTGCTGAAGAAAACATCCGCTTGCCGTACCTATCCATGGTCCTAGATTCCTTATTAGGAGGATGGACAGGTACTGAAGGGTCAGCCAACTCCTTAGTGGCTGCCGCCGCCACCACCATGGCATCCATGGGGACACTCAGAGAGAAACTGTTTGTCTGTCGGGGCAGTAATAAATTTAGTGGGCCTCCAGGGAGTTGGTTCCATAGTATCTGGAGCCGTCCACGCCTTCCGAGCCACCACCTCCATAAGTGGGTCAAAAGGCAGGGCCCAGGAGGTGGAAGGGCGAGAACCGAATGCATCCAGATACACTGACTCATCCTCGGATGGGTTAAGGGCAGACCAGTTCCCCCTCTGTTTGAGGATCTCTAAGATGTCAGAAAAGGAGACATCCTCAGAGGGGGACCTTGGGGACCCTTCCGAATCATCCAGGTCGGTGTCAGATGTCACTGACTCAGGAGAGTCAACATGTTTCCTCTTACATGTCCTTCTTCAGGGGCTCCCCGAAGGATCAGGGGAGGCCTCAGAAGAGGAGAAAAGGCCCAATGGGGCAGCCTGGAGTGTCGGTTCTCCTCGCTTGGGGTCGGGAGGGTAGGCAGGGGCCGAAGCAGGCACCGTAGAAGGAGGGGCAGAGGAGACTGACCGTGGCACCGGTATTGGAGCCAGCACGCTCCTCATGACCTCAAAAGCACCCCTGTCAGGCGGGGAAGAAGGACCCAACTCCGAGGAGATGAGAGCTCCCACCGGCACTGAGAGGGACGGCTCCGAGGCCGATGTCGGGGCCAAACTCACCTGCGCCGAGGCTCTGAGAGGGAGAGCGGGGTCAGACAAGGGTCCGATGCCACTCGCCCTCTTGGAGCCGACCAGGGTGTCCCGACGCCCAGATCCCTCCAAGGACGGAGCCAAGCAAGGGATTGGAGCCGATGAAGGAACTGACAAAAGAGGGATTGGTTCCGATGCCCCCACAGTACTCACTTCGACGACCTCCGGCTCCGAACTCAGCCAAGTAGTCGGAGGAGGAACTTGAGCGGGTGTAGGGGTAGCCCCTGTCTGGAGACGGGCTATGTAGCAACTGGGCCAGTGTCCGAAAGCCTGGAAGACCTAGAGGAATGAGATCTATGACTCCGCTCCGACAACAGAGGAGACTTCGGAGCAGATCTAACCGACTTGAGAGACGGAGACCTGGAGCGCTTTCTGCTCAGGGATGGCTCCGACACTAAAGTCGGAGCCGACTGAGGTCTAGGTGCCTCAGTTCCGGACGGAACCAATGAGGCAGCAAGAGAACCGCTCGGAGCCAGCTCCGAACATGGAGCCAACAATTTGGCGGGCTTTGGAGGTTTTCCAGTCATGCTCTTAGCTGGAGAACCTTCAGGCTTTAACAAGCTTCTAAGAAGGAGTTTATTTCTGCGCTCCTGCAGGACTCTAGGGCTAAAAGCATGGCAGATGGAACAAGAGTCCTGCAGGTGCAGAGGGCCCAAACAATACACACAAGAGGTGTGACCATCTGTCAGAGACATCTTCTGACAGCACGAGTCACACGTCTTGAAACCAGATACCTTAGTATCCTTAGACATACTAATGTAAAATTACACTAATGTATAATAAAAAATTACAATAAGTAGAAAAAGGGAAACTACCACTAAACAGTGGGACAGAAATCCACACACACACAGAAACAACTAAGGGAAAACTGTACTACTAAGGGGGAGTGTCAGAGGCCCAACCACCTTAAGGGTGGAGAAAAAAGGGTGGATTTAGCAACTAAGATGGGAAAAACTAGTCGCTAACTTCACTAACACTAAAATGGTAAAATAGGAAAAAAATCTGACAGAAAAACTATCTATAAAGCTATTAATAATAAAATACGACCTGGAGCCGGTGAAAACGCTAACCCTGTAGCTAAAGCGCAAACGAGATCTGGGTATATGACTAGCATTATGGGACATAGGTTAGCCTCGAGGCGGTAAAAATAGCTCGAGCTTTAGTATTAGGGCCGAAGTCGAGCAGAGGTTCGGCTCTGAACCCATCCAGCAAGAATGAAGGCGAGATTGACAACTTAACATCTAAGTTTAGACCTATAGCCATCTTACCCCCTCCCACACACACACACAAAATACTTGAAAAATATATTCAAAAACTATCTCCTTTAAGAACTCCTCTTATCCCCAACACAACATAGCTCCCATCCTTCCCATAGAACTAACATTGCACGTCTAACTTGTATACATACCGTCAGTAAAGCTAGAGATAGCAGCAAACTAGTCTCTCCTTATTTCTAGACTATCTTAAAACCTTCAACACATTTTGTCTCTGCAAACTTCAACTTTAAATGTCCTCCATTAGGTTTCTCTCAGTCCACCCTTTTATGGCTCAAAAGCTACCTGTCCAATAGGTACTGGTAAAATGGTACTCCACCCTCTCACCATACCTCTCAGTCACCACCTGTGTACTACAAAGCTCTTTTGGTCCCCTCCTCTTCAACATTCTCACCAACACTCTCCATATTATCCACACAACAAGCCTACCTAGTACAGCACGCAGGTGACTCCACACTCATTTGCTTATCTGAAAGCATAGCACACCTCCAAAAAATTACTCATGAACTTTTAACAGCCATTAAAACATGGCTTTCTAACTTGCAGCTCATGCTCGACCCCAAAAAAGCAAACTACTAGTTCCCCCCAAATCTCCCTCTCTTGAAAAAAAAAAATAAGATGTAAAGTCCTTCCTCTTGAAGAGACCACCACTGAAGTCACTTCTCATAGTAAATTATTAGAGGTGGTAATGGATGATAATTTTAAATTCAACCTGCATATACACAATTGCATAAGAAAAAGTTGAGATACCTTATCAAAACCTCCAAAGCCAGCTATGAAGGCAGAATTGTGGCAGACACTAAAAAAGTACAGTTTTGTACCTACCATAAATGTAGATGTTCGAAGATCCACATTGCTGCAGTCCTTACATATGGGTAGTCCGCTGTCCTCGGTCGGCCCGAATACCAAAGTATTAGGCTGACGTCAGTCAAGGCGCTTAAAACTGACATCAGGACGTCAGGGTACAAAAGCGCATGACCGACGTCATATCCTCAGTCTTTTCTTGCCCCAGATGTCAGAAGGCCCTACAAAGAAAGGGCAAAGCCAAAAAACAGCAAAAAACAAACAACCACCCCTGCACTAACCATATTTACAATATGTACAACCCAAACCACACAACCACCTCTAACTACAGAGGGGAAGGAGGGAGGGTAAATTGGACTGCAGCAATGTGGATCTTCGAACATCTACATTTATGGTAGGTACAAAACTGTGCTATGTTCTTCATCTCACATTGCTGCAGTCCTTACATATGGGTAGAATCCCAAAGCAGAGGTAAGGGAGGATGGCAAAACTGTAAAGCATTAGGAGCTGCCAAAATGCCCTGTAAAATTGCAGTGGCAAATCCAGCCCTAGATTTAGAGTAAAGTGGAAGGTGGTAATGCTTAGAGAAAGTATGCACTGAACTCCAAGTAGCTGCCTCCAAAATATCCTTAGTAGCCACCCCCCTTAAAAAAGCTGTAGAAGTGGCAGTAGCCCTAGTAGAATGAGGCCTAATCCCAGATGGAACCTCCTTACCATGATGGGAATAACAGAAAGCAATACAAAAACCAATCCACTTAGAAATAGTTTGTTTTGAAACAGGTTTGCCTTGAGAACACAAAACAAATGAAACAAACAACTGCTGAGACTGCCTGAACCCTTTAGTTCTGTTCAAATAATATCGCAACTGTCTGTGTATATCCAAAGTGTGCAAAATCTTCTCCCCTTTATTTTGGGGGTTTGCATAAAAAGTAGGCAAATGAATAGTTTGGTTTAAAGCCACACTAGAAACCACTTTAGGCATAAAGGAAGGGTTAGTACGCAAAGACACCCTATCCTTGTGGAAAATTAAGAAAGGCTCAACCGCCATAAGGGCCTGTAATTCAGAAACCCTTCTTGCAGATGTAATGGCCAACAAAAAAGCAGTCTTCCATGATAAATATTTCAACTCGGCAGTCGCTGCAGGCTCAAAAGGTTGTAGAGTGAGTTTCTCCAACACAAAATTGAGATCCCAAGCAGGAGTAGGAGCTCTACGTGGGGGTCTTATATCCTTTGCCCCTCTAAGGAATTGCTTAAACAAAGGATGAGAAAATAATGGTGGGTCACAGTCATAGTGAGCAGAAATTGCTGCAGCATGAACCTTTATAGAGGAGAAGGACAACCCTTTGTCCAATAACTCAGTAAGGTATTGAAGAGCCACACTTAAGTTAGGTTTAGAAACATCAAAGTCCTTTGCTGTACTCCAAATTAAAATCTCCTCCATTTATCTGCGTAAACTTTCCTTGTACTAGGCCTTCTGGCCTCCAAAATAACATTCAAAACTTGTTGTGGAAGCTGAGACCCTCCAGGGTTTAAAACAGAATATGCCAGGCTGTTAGATGTAGAGAGTGAAGTTTGACATTGAGTAAATGACTGTTCTCCTGAGACAGCAGGTGTGGAATCGAAGGCAAAGGCCATGGAGGCTCCCGCATCAGACTTCTCAGTAATGGGTAGCAGTGCTGTCGAGGCCAATGCCGAGCTATTAAAATCATGGTTGGCTTGTCCTGTCTGACCTTCAGGAGTACCTTTGGGAGGAGAGGCAGAGGTGGAAAGGCATACACGTGAAGATTGCTCCAATTGAATGAGAGCATCCACGTTCCCAGCTGTGGGATGAAACCTTTTCGCAAAACTTTGGCAGCTGGTAATTCAGTGGAGAAGCGAACAGATCTATGTCTGGAGTTCCCCATAACACTGTCAATCTTTGAAATACATGAGGATCCAATTTCCACTCGTGGGGATCCATAATTTGTCTGCTCAACACATCTGCTAAGGAGTTCTGTGCTCCTGGCAGAAACCTTGCCTGAAGATTTAGCTGCAAACTGAAAGCAGTCTCCCACAAAATCATTGCTTGTCTGCATAGAGGATATGAATGTGTCCCCCCTTGCTTGTTGATGTACCACATGACAGTTGTGTTGTCTGTTTGAATCAACACCTGCCCTGGAAGAAGTAAATCCTTGAAAGCTATCAATGCAAATTGGACTGCTAACATCTCCTTCAAGTTGATATGTAAATGTTGAAGTCTGGCAGGCCACGTGTTTTGTACCCATTTTCCATTTAGATGAGCTCCCCAAGCCTTGTCTGAGGCATCTGTCGTTAGAATCTGACTCGCCTCTGGTCGGGTCACAGAGAGTCCCTTGTTTAGGTGACATTCCTGAGCCCACCACAAAAATTCCTTTTGAATGCAAGGTATTATCTGAATGACAGTGTCCAAATCTTGGCAGTGTTGCATCCATACATTTTTGAGATACCATTGTAGCTTCCTCATATGCAGTTTGGCATTGGGAAGTACCAGAAGAATACAAGATGCCATGAACCCCAAGGCTTGAAGGACTGTCCTTGCAGTCAGCCTGGACTGACGAGACAATTGATGGAAATAAAGAGAAAGATTCTTTTGTTTGTCCGGGGTCAAAAAGGCCATCTGGGATGCTGTATTCAAGTCTCACACCCAGAAAGCACATGTCCTGAGAGGGTACTAGACTGGACTTTATTTCGTTCACAGAATACCCTAGGCATCTTAACACTGCCATCACATAATGTAAATGATGAAGAAGTTCGTCCTTGAGCCAGAATCAGGCAATCGTCCAAATAAGGATAGATTTGTATTCCTCTTAGCCTGAAGAAAGCTACCACTGGAGCCAGAACCTTCGTGAACACTCTGGGCGCAGTAGATAAGCCAAAGGGCAATGCAGAGAACTGATAATGAAAAGTCCCAGCCCGAAAACGCAGATACTTCCTGCAACTGGGCCTGATAGGAACATGAAGGTAAGCCTCCTTGAGATCCAGAGTCACCATCCAGTGATCTTTGCCCAGCAGAGGTAAAAGCTGCTGTAACGTCAACATTTTGAACTTGGGAATGTCCAGATATGTGTTGAGGATAGATAAGTCCAAAATGGGTCTCCACGTGTCTCCTTTCTTTGGTACTAGAAACAGGCGAGAATAAAATCCTAGACCCACTTCTGGCAGAGGGACCGGTTGTATAGCTTCTATTTGAAGAAGAGAAATTTGGTTGTGAGCCTCTAGTCTTTGCTGAGGAGGAACGTCTGGCATGCCTTTGAAAGGAGGCAAGGTATGGAAATAAAACTTGTAACCTCTGTGTATGATATCCAGTACCCATTTGTCTTGGGTAATTAAAATCAATTTTCCTTGAAAAGTGCCAACCTTCCTCCCAAAGGTGCTGCCAGGCAAGAGGGATTTGGCAGCTGAAAAGTAGGTCATTGGGCCTGTTTACGAAAGGACTGGCCCCTACCCTCACTTTCGAAGATTGTGCAGGTGAACTCCCAGTTCTAGGTCTGAAGGAACTCTGTGCTCTGCCCCTACCACGTCTAGATCTACCCCTAGACTGAGAATCATAAGAAGGATACGCCCACCCCTTAGCAGGCCAATTCCTACTAAACTTTGGAGGCTGCACTTGCAAAAAATCCTTAACAGTCTGCATAGACTTAGCCTTGTCCTCCATTTTCTTCAAGACAGATTCCACAGGTGGACCAAACAACACTTCAGACTGCAAAGGAGCATCCAAAATCCTTGTTTTAACATGGTCAGAAAAATTCTGATCCTTCAGCCAGGCGTGCCTGCGAAGAACTGAACCAGTGGCAGCCACCCTAGACGAGGCCTGCACAGCATCAAAACCACATTGTAAAGAATGCTTACCAACCTGCTCAGAGACATGCACCAAATCTTGTAATTCTTTACACTCAATGCCTTCTGCCAGAGCATCCACCTTAGATTTCAATTGAGAAAGAAGAAAGTTTTGATATTTCAACATATGAAACTGGCAATTCAAAGCCCTCATTGCTAAGGTAGAAGAAGTATAGACCTTCTTTCCCCATCTATCCAAAGCTCTGGCCTCTTTATCTAGAGGAACCGGATTTTTTACAACAGAGGCCTTGACCCCCTTGGGTCCCTGACTAATAGTTTCTGGGTCCACCCTAGGACTCTTATAAAGATATTTATGAGCCTCAGGCACCCTGTAATACCTATCTGGTTTAACAGGCGCAGGAGGCAGAGAATCAGGATTAAGCGAAGCCTCTGAAAACACATCCTGCACAACATCTAGAACAGGTGGTATAGCTAAGGGCCTATGTTGAGGTAAAAGCAAAAATTCCCTAAGCCTTTTCCGAGAATCAGAGAAGTCCTGACCTTCCCACTTAAAATGCTCCCTCAGAGTGAAGTGTCTCTGAAAAAGAAAAATCCTCTGGAGGAGAAGCAGAAGGAGTGGAGTCTTCTGCATCAGAATCAGAATAAGGAGAGTACTCCTGCAAGTCTTCAGCCGAAGACTCTGAAACATCTGAAGCCTGTTCAAAACTTCCCAACTCTGGCTCCACCCTAGGCCTCTTATCAGGAGGGGGCAAAGAACCTCTAATCAGAGTAATCAAATCTTCTGCCATTTTAAGCATGTGCTTCTTAGGCACAGACCCTGCTGAACTAGGAGTGACACCAACAGATGCTAAACCTGGCCTGCCCCTGGGAGAAGCCTTGGAAACAGAAGGAGAGGGCCTAACCACCCTGGGAAGGGAGGGGAGTACAGAAACCTGAGAAGCCCCTTCAGCCTGCCCTGCCTCAAGAGAGGCCACATCCTGCAAAATTAAAGTCTCCCCCTGAGACTCTAAAGAAGTCTCCGGACCCACGGTTCTACTGAAGCCTCTAAAGAACCGGCGTCCGAACGGACGACTCATCTTGCCTGGGTTTAACTGTTTTGTCTTTGCGCTTCTTCGTGGAAGCGGCCGCCGGAGAATCCGACGGCATATTATAATTGCACCGCTTATCGGAGACCAGCCTAGCACAATCTATCCTTCGCTAATAGTGCGCTTATTGAACCTAGCACAAAGCGACACCCGACCACGCCGTGCTCAGGCCCCAAACAAGGAATGCACAAAGAATGATAATCCCTATGCAGTATCTGTTTCACAAGAAATACAATTATTCACTTTTTCTGACATCCGGTACTACACTGAGGCAAGAAAAAAACAAAATAATCCCCAACGGGGTACTTAGCCAACTTGGATTCGGTCTGAAACTCCGAACTCGAAAAATTTCAGAACGCCGAACGGCACTTGCAACGCTGCTTCTGCATCGGACCATGCGGCAAAAAAGACTGAGGATATGACGTCGGTCATGCGCTTTTGTACCCTGATGTCAGTTTTAAGCGCCTTGACCGACGTCAGCCTAATACTTTGGTATTCGGGCCGACCGAGGACAGCGGACTACCCATATGTAAGGACTGCAGCAATGTGAGATGAAGAACATCCACAAAGCCTTCTATAGTTGTATCAAGAATCTCCATGGCAATACCTAGATTTGCTCCGAGTTACTGCACAATGGTACCTCCTATACTGAGCCAACAGATATTGCCCATACTGGCTGACAGATTCAGTGCCAACTTGACCGCTGCCCCCCCCCCCCCAAAAGGACAAATCTCAATACTGAAAGAATGCCAGGCACCCAGAATTACTGCAGCACAGATTAAAGCTGCATTGTCCAATGCCAAGAATACAGCTTCCGTGGGACCTGACAATATCCCTGGCTGTGTTCTACATGAATTACAAAGTGAACTAGCACCACATCTGTGTGGCCTGTTCACTCACATCCTCACTGCCAAGGCCTTTGATACCATTCCTCACTCAGCAATTATTGATAAATCACCAAATTAGGCATCAACCCCTATATCATTAGGTGGGTTGCAAATTGGCTCACAGATGGAGTCTGCTACTTTCACACTGTGGGTTCTAAGTCAGACTGCCGTCCAGTCATGAGTGGAGTCCTACAGGGTTCGGTCCTGGGTTCTCTCCTGTTTGGCATCTACTTCTCAGAAGTCCAGACCAACACATAGGGACCCTAGCTGACCAGGTTCACAGACTGCAAGCTGGGAGCCATTATTAACTTCCCAAAGTGATGCAGACATCCTACACAGAAAGGCCTCACTGAGACCCATGACTGGTGTCGAAACCATGGCCTTTAGCTTAATGCCAAAAAAAATGCATCGTCATCCCCTTTGGGAAAAACTCAGTTCCCACTAATTACCACATCGATATGAGCCCACTGAACACTGAAGGTATTATAAGAGACCTGGGGACGCAGGTTGACAGCTACCTCTCCTTCGACCACCATGTTGCCACTGTGGTCAGAAAGTCCTATGTGGCACACTTCATTACCAAGGGTTTTGCATCCAGGAAGAAAGAGGTCATCATTTTTCTCTACTCTTCCATCATTAGACCAGTCATAGAGTATAACGAATCATTTGGCATGTGCCTCACTAGACACCTGCAACAGCTGGACAGGCCACAAAAGTACCTCACGAAGAAGATCCTAGGCCTTAAGTACATGTCCTACATGGACAGAGTGAAAAAACTCTAGCTATTCTCGGTTTCATATTGTCTACTAAGAGGCGATCTCTGCTAGACTTACAAAGCCATGTCTGACCCAACTCCGTTAGAAATGCCACATCTAAAGAAATCCAAATCCCTCCACACCACACGCTCCAGAGACCTCATCCTCATTACCACAATCAACAGAGCATACCGGAGAGACAGGTTCATAATTCCGAGACCGCCAATGCTCTGGAATAGACTTCCCATACATGTCAAGCAGAGCACCTCACCGGCCCTCTTCAAAAGAAATCTTGATGAGTGGATGGGAAATGGAAAGTTCACCCCGGGATCACTCCAGTGGCTTTACTTGATGGAGGCTCTGGGAACTAACGTCGGGCAGCACAATGCCAGGGCACTTCTACGAGCTAGGCTTGCAAAAGCTCCAAAGCCATTAGGCTACTACACACCTATGAGCATATGAAAAACTCATCAACACTAGGGATGCTTTACGGAGCCAAAACTTTTGCAGCAATGCAACTAAAACTGCACTTACAACTACTTCTCTCCTCACACTTCATGACACTTCCCATCCATACTAACCTTTGGGCATCACAAAAATCACAACTTGAAAAATGCTCTAATAAATTTCCTAAATTTGAAGGAAATACCCTTTTCAGAACCCACGACTGTGTAGCACTAAAAAGCTTAAATTGATTAGAAGTACCCCATCAACTAACATAGGGTCTATATTATGACATTGAACGATAAGAGCACGAATGCTCTCTCATGGAACACTAAAAGTCAAACGCACTGAATGCCGAACACAGGGAGCATCCACCCCCCCCCCCCCCAACCAGGGAAAAAAATCACCCGGCCACCATTTTCGGGACTTGTCATTTCCTCCACTGTGGTGAGATTTTGGAGTTGTTATATTAAAGTGGGGGGCTTTGTGTTTGGACTTTTTTTTTTTTTGGCGGAGCAGCGATTTTTTTCTCTGGGAAAAAAAAAAATCGCTGTTCCATGTATTCGACATTTACTGCTTTTGGTCTTTAGTGTTCTATAAAAGAGCATTCACTCATCGTTTGACATGATACAGACCCACTAACATACATATAACTTCTTCCCACCTGTAAAATTATCCTGTACCCATCTGTTTGTCTAGCACTAAATTAGAAACATAGTTTAGAATGTAATCAGTTACGATCAGGTGAACAAGAATTCCTGTCTGTCCATAAACCTATCACATCTGAAGACACTAGCAAGACTAATTGTTCATCTCAAGTGTCATGGCAGCTTCCATCACACTAGTTCCGTTGGCAAGTTACTATATGCAAATGCTTCAGTGGACTCTGGCAGTTCTCTGGCAGTTCAATGGTCAATCAGAAAACAGCCCAAATCTTTTCATATATCCCTAAAGAAGATTTGCAGGATACCGATACAGTGGTGGCTAGAATCTCCATGTGAATTACACGGAAGTTCATTCATTCTGCTCTCTCCCCAAGCCAAGGTGGCCATGGACACTTCCCACTTGGGGGGGCATTATCCTGGAAAAGACCGTCCAAGGTACGAGTTTCCGATCAGAGGCCAATCTACTCACCACGGTATTAGAGGTGAGAGCAGTTCTAGTGTTGTAGGCCTTTCAGTACTCCCTTATCTTAGACGCGATACCTATCCAGACAGACAACATGGTAGTTTGGTACACCAACAGAGAGGGAGGAACCAGATCTTACGAGTTGCATCAACAGGCCATGAGAGTGGGGCAATGGGTGATATCCTCTCACCACTTTTTAACAGCAACACATTCTGTTCAGGTTGAGCTGGTCTATCCTTTTTCAGTGGTCAAAAAGCAATTCAGCCGTTTGAGCTGACTTTGGTGTTGTGTGGAAATGCAAAGAAATCTCAGCAAGTTCCTCACTCTGATCTCTCCATAGGGGGAGTCATCAACAGATGCTCTGACCCACAATAGGCCCGTCATTTCTCTTCTTCAGATTTTACCTACTACACCATCCCTGGGTCCTGGGATTACATTTAGACATACTCTCTCACCCATTGGTGTCGCCTCACCTGGACATTCAATCTCTCAAGTCGATTTCATGGTTTCCTTCCTCAGTTGTTCATATCCTAACTTCTTCCCAGATGCATTTTACACCTTTCTATTTGGGCCACTAAAAATAATATTGATTCTCTCTGCAATTTTTAATTTTCTTGTCCATCTTTTTCAAAACTGAGCTAACTACTCCATTATCAAGATGCAAGTAGCACCCATATTTGCCTTTTCACATTGTTGAGAATCTTACACCTATAGTAGTTCTTTGACTATGTAAAGTTTTTCTCATTGGAAGTTTTCTATTGCGCCCGACTCGGAGATCCAGTTCTTCCCTTGGATATTTATAACCAAAAACTGGAGAGCAAGTAAAAATATCAGCAAATCTTTAATATTTAGGCCCTTTTGACTGAAATGTCTTCTGCAGAACAATTTCAATAAATCAAGTTTATTACTTATATACACAACCCTTAGTCACATGATCAAGTAAACTGCCCCCAACAAAAAACAAGTCTTGAAGTACAGTACAAAATCTGTGTGGAAACCTATGCATCATTTACAATTACTACATCTACCCATCTACACTTATTCAAAATGTTTGATTTCTATTAAGAACTACCTTGTAATTCACATTACTGTTCAGCCCTGGTGAACTGAGTGCACTGAATACAACCGGCCACTGTAATTTGTTGTATTATAATTCTCCTTCTTTGTCACCATTAAAATCACTAGTAATGTAGTCTATTACATACAACAAAAACTTGTTAAAATTTTTACTTGTTCCCTAGTTTTTGGTTATATTTACTTTGGATTTTACAGCCTAAAGAGTACAGTTCGTTTACAGTTTATTTCCTCCCTGGGATGTTACTATTTTACTGCAAGCTTTACCTGCCCCCTCCATCTGAACCTGCTTCTAAGTTTTATCATGGAAAACCTTATTACTGATTATGGTTACTTCTGCCAGGAGGATTTCTGATATTTATGGCTCATCTTCAAAACTTTCCTCCCTGGTATGTACCTTAAAACGCAATCATTCTTTTCTTCCAAAGGTGGCTTCTGAGTCTTTTATCAATCAGTTCATTTTCAAATAATGGTGAATATACTTTACACTTGCTGGATGTTCAGTTACATTTTTACTTACATCGTTCAAAACCCTCCGGAGAAATCTGATCAATTGTTCACTTCCTTCCCAACTACCTAGCTGGAAAAAGAACTATCTAAAGTCACCCTTTCCTATTGCCTGTCTCAATGCATATTATAAGTCTACCGAAAGAGAATGGTCATTGACTACAATTCCAAAGGCTCATTTCACTAGATCTGTAGCTTCATCTACAGCCTTCCTTTTTACAGTACCGCTAGATGATATATGTGATGCACCTACCTAGTCAGAGGTTCATACTTTTACTTTTCATTAATAGTTGGACAATTCATATCAAGAGCTTCCTTTGGTTTGTCTATGCACCAAACTATCCTTCCTTAGAATGACTGGTACTTGCGTATTATCGCAACCACAAGTGGAGCAGGAGAAGCGGCTCATTTCTAAGCCCTTCTCCTGCCGAAATGTGTTGGAAAAGTTAATCTGCAAGTGTGTGTCACTGAAGGCATCTGTCATTACAGTGACTTTCCTGTATGGGGAAAGGAAAGTCCAAAAATGTTTCCACTGTCAACCAAATCGAGAACATGTAAGTAACGGTAAGTTGACAGTTGTACACTTTAAAAGAAACTTTTTAATGGCAATGTGTAAAATCTGTCCATATTTTGGGGGCCTTTAACACACCATTATTTAACAATTTCCACCCATTTTATCTGGTAACCAACTGCCAGGCATACGAAGCAATAGAAATTCCCAGCTCCCGTGATGTGACATCACTAACTGCAGGTGGTATGGTGGCTTGCTTGCTAACGCCGGTCTTTGTCTTGGCACTCTTTGGTTTTACTTCTTCACCCGCATACACCACTGCACTAATTAAGCCAAACAACATGCACTGCAGGTTCAGCCTGCACATGTATTTCTCTTTTCATGATATTTAAAAGAAAGTGAATCAGAACAATTACAACCGCACACTGCAGTTCAACGAAACGTGGGTTGACTCATTTGTACAGAAATTCTGACAGTCTAGGTTCCTGCTTTCAGCCATAAGCAAAGTCACAGCTTTTCTTACTGAAATCCCTTCAATCAGTTGCTTATGTTTCAGTAAAAAGTACTGAGAAACTGGACCACTGTGCAGAAGCATCGCTACTTGCATATTAACGAGTAGTTGAGAATGTGGTTGCGATAATATGCAATTTCCGAATGATCATAGTGTTACAGTGGCTGGGGACTCTGTCCATAAACATTGAGGAAGATATGGAAAAGCCAACATCAGATATAAAAGTTATGTACTCACCTTAACAATACATCTATATTGTTGGTTTCCATTCTTCCTCAACCGCCCACCTCTCCCTCCCCTTTCCTTTTGGTTTCTAGTGTTTCATGGTATTACACATGGATGACTCTGCCTGACAGCCTTGGGTCCTTGAAGTTGCTTTTTCATTTTTATATGCTATGGTCAGCTGGCTTCTCTGTTACCTACTGTATTCCTATTTTTCCCCTTCTTGCAGGCAAACTCTATCTGAGGTAGCTCGTTCTCCAAAGAGGGATTATGGGTAACAGAAGCAGCCACAGCAATGGATTCAAAGCTTAGGAGTCCCTGAAGTTGGATCTGTCCCGAATCAGAGACCCATATGTTGAGGAAGGATGGAAACAGACAACACAGATCTATTGTTATGGTGAGTACATAACTGTCATTTCTCTCTTTTACGTCAGATCTCCAGAGTGACAGGCTTCAGCTCTTATAGTCTCCACATCCATTCTCATGGTTTTATCTAGTCTTTTTCCTGCAGATTTCCTCTGGATAACTCCATCAGCTTGATGTCTCCTTGCCATACATGACCTCCAAAACAGAGTATAAATATTACCTCTTTGCTTGTGGAATGCATTTCCTGGGTGAAGATGCAACTGTGTCCGAGATCAAACCCCAAGATGCATCTTCACCCAGGCTGTCAAATAAATAACTTCTGGGTGCTGTCCAAAGGTCAAGCTAACCAGCAAATGGAGGAATGCAGTTCTGTACCTAAAAAGGCAACCGACCAAGGGCCAGAAAACTATGACCACAGAAGGGGGTGCAGGAAATCCCCTGGAGTTCTAGGCATTGCCTCCAGAAACTAGTCGCATTATAAAGGAGTACCTAGGGATTCCAATCATGCAGTGATTTGAGCCCAACTGGCAAATACCTGGGAAGGCAACAGACTCTCAGCGAATCTTAAATGACAATACTCCGGTAGGAGTGATGTCCATAAAAAGAAGGGAAAGTACCTTTGTAGAAGCAAACTTACTATAGCAGTAGATATTTGAATAGATCACTGTTGTAGTAGCCTAAGCTATATGGCAGGACATACCAAAGACTGAATCAGCCTGACAGCGTCCGGAGCTTTAGAGGACCTTTCAAGCAGCCTAGCCACAGTATAAAGCAAAGAGAGCAGTACTAAATCAGTGGCAAGACCATAAAAAATTCAGAACTTGTCTACTTCAGGAAGCTAGAGACCTGCCAGATAGGATCAGTTAGAATAAAAATCCCAAACTCTGGCATAAAAGTAACAAAAAAATAATAATAATAATACGGAGATGGGCAGATGGTGTGGTTCCAGTAACAGTAATTTATCTGAACATCTACTATTATAGAAAGTTTATGTTCATAACTACTAGGTTCATTGTTAGATCACGGTCACAGTAGCCTAAAGCATATGGGACAAATACCATAGCTTAGAAAGAAAGGGAGGAGTAAGAAGGATCACAGTCCTGCAGAATATTCCTAGCAATGCCTGCTCTAGAACTAGAGAAGGAATCTAGTTTGCAGTGCTTGGTAAAAGTGTTTATAGATGATCAAGTTGTTGCTTCTTTTATATTTCTAGAGCTGGCTCCTTCCCAAAAAGTCATACAAGTAGCTCACACCATGATGGAGTGGAGCATGACTTTGACTGGAAGTGTCCTGTTAGGATGAGAACAACAGAAACCATCAGCATGAGTCAACCATTTAAAAACAGTTTTGACATGTATTCTCACTTTACCTTCATAAGAAAAACAGTTTATCAAAATTCTTGAATGTTTTTGCCCTGGCACTACACTATCAGGAGTTGCCTGTGAATATTTAGAGTGTGTACAAATTTTTCACCATTTTTTTTTTGGTTCTGGGAAGAAAACGGGAAATTCAAAATACCTGGCTCAAAGTAAATTCTGAAACAACCTTAGGTATAAAGGGAGGATGTGTTCTCAGAGCTACCCTATCCTTGTAAAAAATGAGAAATGACTCATCATAACAGCTTGCAACTCGGACACTAGTGTTGAAGAACTCAGATCAGTGAGAAAAAAACATTTCCCCAAATAAGAATAAACAAACAGTCTCATAAACAAGTTCAAAAGGAAATGGAGTAAGTTCTTCGCAGTACAAAAAAACTGATCACAAAGAAGCCACCTGCCTACTAGATGGAAAAATATAAAACCCTCTTTCAAAAATTGTTTCACTTGAGATACGGTGGGGGTCCAAGGGCATACGAGCAGAGATGGCCTAAATGTGAAACTTGACACAAGGGTAAGAAAGGCCACAGGAGAATCATTCACACAAACAGTGCAGAACCAGTAAGTCTTGAAATAGTCCTGGTTCTTGTTATGGCACCAACTAGAAAATCATTTTCACTTACCTATGCAAGATTTTCATGAAGCAGATTTCTTTTGTCTCCTTTAAAACTTGATAAACACCCTCAGAAAAAAAGGTGCCTAAAAGGTACTAAAATTCTACCATCCAGGCAATCAAATGAACTCGATAAAAACTGAGGTGCATCAAGCAACCTCTATCTTCTGTGAGGAAGTCCATTCTGTGAGGAAACGTGTGGTAATTGCCCTTGGCCATTTTGAAATGAAAGGAGAACTCATGATGCCTCAGCCAAAATTCACAATTGCCCCAGAGAACAGAGAGTCCCTGTGCATCGAAACACTACAGGTTATCAGGAACATTCCTGACCATGGGAATGAAAGGTATAGACTTTCCAGGGCTGTGTGCCAGGAGCCCTGGGGCAGAATTTCTTTAACTGGCTGTTGTTCCTAAAGGCAAACAAATCTGCTCTAGTTCTCCCACAGAATGACCAATTCTTGGAAGACCAGCATTGTAACTTCTATTCAAGAGGGTCTATCCTTGTTCTCCTTAGCTGTCTGCAATACGCATTGCTCTGACAGAATGTAGGCAGCCTGAAAGGACAGCCTAAACCAATTCTCTAATTCCCAGGCTACCACAGTAAGTCTGCAAAAGGGACAGGAACCGGTTCCCCTTTGTTTACGTACACCTGTAGCAGTGTGTCTGGAGACCAAAGATGGTTCAAAGATTTTAGAGCAATTGTTAGAGCCATCATTTCTTTGATATTTATGTGCTTTAATTTGTCTTGCTTGTAGCACAGGTGCTATACTTTCAATCCCTTGGACACAGCTCCCTAAGCAAAATAGGATAAACCTGTAATTACAGACTGAAAAGGGGCTTGAAGAGGAAAACAGACTTGTGATAAGAGACAACTGATTCACCCACCAGAGTAGCTCCTTTTTCACAGCAGTGGAATCTGAAATGAAAGTGGGTGCTGGTGCCAGGCCTAAACTGATTTGATGAACCACTGAATATTCCTCATGTAAAGTCTGCCCAAAGGAATCAGAAGAACAAAAGAGGTCATGAAACCTACAGTTTTGAGAAATTCACTGGCAGTTGCCAAAGTCTGGTTGGAAAATATCAGAAACTACTCCTAGTAACATTAAACTCTGTCCTGAGGAAAAAAAGCCATCATGAAGATTGATGTCCTGAGGAAAAAAAAGCCATCATGAAGATTGAGTCCAGGACACACTCAAGAAATGCTATCCTAGAGATGGGATGAGAGAAAACATTATATTCAACTGAAAACCCAGGCCGAGAAAAAGCTTTGTTACCAAAGCCAGAGATTCTTGACAACTTGTGAAAGAATCTGCAAAAATAAGGCAGGTCTGTATATGGAAAATGTGAATGCTCTGAAACCTGCAATAGACTATTACAGGAGCCAGGCACATTGCAAAACACTCAGAGCTGTTGACAAACCAAAGCGCAAAGCAGAAATTTGATGTGAAGGTTTGGAAAGAAACAGCTCATGTTCCTTCTTTCTTTAGCACTAAAAAGATCCCCGAATCCTTTCCATTTTAGTTCTGGGGGGACAGATTCTATGAATCCATGTTACAGCATCAGATCTAGAAATGGAGGAAACAGGGAGTTTGACTGGCTGGATAAAAGGGAATCCTTTGATAAAGAAGGGAATCCCCCTGCCAGCTGCAGCCTTTCTGAAGGATTATTAGAACTATTAGTCCAGAACTAACAGCCAAATCAGTAAAACAGTTCACTGTACCTATCCAGGCATGTCCAAAGGGCAGTTTCAGGTGTACTCTCTGGTCCAACTGGTGAATCTGGGCATTTTGAGACAATGTTACAATTGCCTCATGTACACAGACAACCCTCTCCTCCTTCCACCAAACACTAATACATGCGAGAGATGCAATTATACAGCCAAACTGGAGGCTAAGCTCTCTCAACCCAAGACTGGCCCAGGGCAGTCAAGAGGAGAAGGGAATTACTTGCATCTCACCACCAGTCTCACATAGACCTATGAAACCAGCACCGGCAAAAAAACACACAAATACACTAAAACATACTCGGAGGCTCTAAATAAAAATCTGCAGAAGCAACAGAGACCTCCAAAGCAGACATCCAAGCAACCTCCACCCCCCAACACAAACCATGAAACACATACTTCACAAAACCAGTGTGTCACACAATCACAGCCCTTAAGGCAAAATAACATACCCAACACATTAGTAATAGATGACTCTATAGTCAGGCACACTGACGTCCCACTCACTAGGCTGAACAAGGAGAAGGTTACGGTTAACTGCCTGTCTGGTGCCAGTATCTGCCACATAACACAAGCACTCAAGTCACTCCAGAACAAGTACAAATATGACTCTTGTCATTGTTCATGTTGGTGTGAATGATCTGAGCCATACCTCCCTTGACTATATGAAGAGAGACATGGAGGAGCTCTCTGATCACGTAGCCCAGGCCGGTAAGACCCTGCCCTGAGTAGCATCCTGCCCTCACCAAGAATGATACCACGGTATAGAGAAAAAAATGATCAATTTCAACAACTGGCTAAGCTTCTGGTGTCATTCAAAGGGGATCCAGTGTCCATCAGTCTGGGATGATATGCTCGACAAGCCACTGTGAAAAACTTTTCAAAAGCAAACTTCACGTTACTTAAGACCGAGGTAGGAAGTTTCAAAGCCCCCATGCTAAAGGATAACGCTGTCCAAGCTGCAAAATCCTTTACTAATGCACTCTATGGGCACCTACAAGAATGCATGGATCGTGCTAGCCCAAGCAAAACCAAGACCCACTCCTCCAAGAAAAGGAAACCAGTCTGGTGGACCCCTGCCATAAACAAGCTATACAATAGGAGGAGGAAACTAGTACAGAAAAGAGTAAAATCCCAAGAAGGAAAGACATCCCTGATCAGTAACAGCAAGAAACTACGATCCCTCATGAAATCATCCAAAGCTAGCTTCGAAAGAAAAATTGCCATGGACTCCAAAGATAACCACAAAGCATTCTTTAGCTACGTCAAGAATCTAAGTGGCAATTCTCAGATCTGCTCGGAGTTAGTGCAGATTGGCACAAAATACACTGAACTGACGGATATAGCAAACATCCTGGAAGACAGGCTCAGTGCAAACTTCACTCCCCTCTCACCCCCAAAAGGGCCCATAACTATACCAGGAGAATGTAATGCCCCTGAAATCACACAGACACTCAGGTTAAAACAGCCCTCTCCAAAGCCAAAAACACGGCATCAATGGGACCGGACGGTGTCCCAGGCTGCGTCCTACTTGAGCTCAAAGATGAACCAACCCCTCACCTAAACACATCGTTTAAACTCAGCCTCTCCACAGGCTACGTCCCTACAGAGTGGCGCACAGCAACGGTTATTCCACTCCACAAAGGACCCCGGGAACTATCATCCTATAAGCCTGACTAGCTTGGTCTGTAAAGCTATGGAGCACATCATCATGGACCTCATTAACAGAGACATTGGAAACATCCAAACACTGGACCCTACCCAGTTCAGCTTTGTTAAGGGCAGATCACGCCTCCTAAACCTGGTGGACTTCTTTGAGACAGTTATCAAGGCTATAGACGAGGAAAAGCTGGTCCACACAGCCTACCTAGACCTTGCAATGGCCTTCGACACCATTCCCCACTCAGGTATTATAGACAAGCTTACCAGCCTGAACATAAATCCCTAAGCCACGAGATGGGTTGCCAAGTGACTCACGGACAGAACCCACATGGTAAGAGTTGCAGGAGCTAGGTCTGACTCTAAACCAGTTACAAGTGGCGTTCCCCAGGGCTCAGTTCTAGGACCCCTCCTGTTCGGCATAAACTTTTCAGAGGTACAGGCAAGCATAGGAGGGCTATGGCTAACCAGGTTTGCAGACGACTGCAAACTAGGGGCTATAACGGACTCTCCGGCCGACACAGACATCCTCCAAAAGGGTCTCACTGCGACAGATACCTGGTGTCAAAACCATGGCCTCAAGCAAAATGCCAAAAAGTGCATAGTCATCCCCTTTGGAAAAAACAGTACCCACAAACTACCACATGGGTGATAACCCCCTACATACGGAAGACGTAATAAGGGATCTGGGGACCCAAGTAGATAGTAACCTCTCCTTGATAATCACATTGCCAAAGTGGTTAGAAAATCCTTCTATGTGGCCCACCTAATCATAAAAGGATTTGCATCCAGACTGAAAGAGGTCATTGGGCCCCTCTATGCATCACTCATCAGACCCATCATACAGTACAATGCCCCATTTGGGATGTACCTTACTAGACACCTGCAACAACTGGGAAGACCACAGAAGTACCTCACCAAGAGGATCACTGGGTTCAAGCAGATGCCCTATGCAGCTCAAGTGAAGAAACTCCATCTGTACTCAGTTGCATACCGCCTACTCAGAGGTGATCTCTGCCTGACCTACAAGGCCATGTCCAACCCAGAATTGATGGACATGCTCCACCTAAAGAAAACCATATCCCCTTAAGCCACACGCTCCAGGGATCTAAACCTCACCACAACAATAAATAGGATGTCCTGGAGGGATAGATTCCTGTCCCACAGACTTCCCATGCTCTGGAACAAGATTCCAATCTACATTAGGCAGAGCTCCTCACTAACCCTCTTCAAGAGGAACCTTGATGAGTGGATGGCTCTGCTAGACAGAGGCACAGGGAACTAATCTAAGTGGGCGACGAAAGCCAACACATTCTGGCTAGACTTATAAATGCCTTCGGGCAGATAGCCTAGTACCTACCTATGAACCCAAGTGTCTAAAGTTACCTGATGTCACAGAGGAAAGTGAAGATCTAGACTTGGGAAATCTTTTACACGAATGGGAGGGGGAAAGCAAATGAAGGGTCATATAGTAAGTCTATTTTCTTAGACTGTCTTTGATTTTGAGAGGACCTTTCTTCTTTGAACCTCCCTGACATTGCTTTTTGAAATTTTGTTTGCCTGTGTCATGCTTTAAATGCTTGCTTTATTTCCTGAAAATGGAACTTGAACTAGAAGAAAATAATATATTTTGACAAGGAGGGTTGAAAAATCTAGGTAAACCCTTAAAATGATTGTTCCCCTTTCATCTAACCTTGGATGTCTGCAGAATGACTGAGTAAAACCTCTTTAAAACAGAAAAACAGGACCTCCGCTTTGCTATCCTCTGGCAAATTCTAAGAAAGCATTTATTCCTTTTATTTGTCTTTGTTGACTAGGACAATCTGACTAGGTGTAATCCATTTTTAGCAAACAGCTGAGAGGAGCAAAGTTCCCTTGCATAACATTTGCAATTAACAGTTTCATTTTCTTAATAACAATATTGTTTTCATCACAATCATAACATTTACACATTTAAGAGCAACAGTGTTGATAAAACAGGTTGTACACAGACTGATAAAGGACTGGCTTACACATTACATTTATTTAGAAAGTAAATACCTGTAACAGATTTTATACAAGCAGCTAAGCTCTACATTAGGATAAGACACTGACTGACTGACGGATATTACTAATTTAAATGAAATAAATTAACGTTTGGGTACTGTGCATAAGAGTTCATGAAATGGTTGTAGAAGTTTCATAGAGAAAATAAGATGAGGGAAAGTGTCAAAATGTGCTTGTTCTTCCTGAATTCCTGTTTCCATTTAACTGCTTGTTGTCCATCTGATAAATAACAAAGGAACCATGTAAGGGAGGACTGTGAGAGACCTACAGATTCAAGTTTGTGAAGTCTGGTGATATGCGGTGTTGAAAGCTTTACAAAATCTAGGAATGTGGATGACACTAATGTATTACTATTTCTGTGCTAATTTACAGTACCAGTAAAATGGAGGGCAGTGGTCGTGCTGTGGTGGTGTAAACTCTTACCAGTAGGTCTCTCTCTTCACTGTTGCAGTATTATTTACCTAAGGATCTCCTGCCACGGATAGCCTAATATCTGCCCAGTAAACTAAAGCTGAAGAGAGGATGTACAAAACACCCCTTGTCTTGTGTAAGAAGATTCACCCGATGAGGTAACTTGTGGCGACGGTCCTTGGGCAAATGAGAAAGAAAAGGGAATTGATGCTGTCTGGGGCCAAAGGGAGTCACCAGAAAGATTTTGGGAGAGTCCTGTCTGATCTGGTGCAGAACTCATGCAATGGAGGTGGGGGGGGGGGGCATACCGAAACATCCCCTTCTAAGGTAAAGACAGGGTGTCCACTTTCCATGCCAGAGGACTTGGGACTCTGGAACAAAATCCCCTCAGAGGGGAGGCAAAAAGATCTACCAGAGGAACACCTCAACAATGGACAATGTCCAGGAACACATCTCTGTAAAGCATTCATTCATGAGCTTGTATGCTGGACATGCTTTAAGTGTCTGATACTAGATTTTGCTCGGAGAGGATGTAAACTGACTGAATAGTCACCTGATACTGGATAGCTAAATCCCAGACCTGAAGAACTAGTCCGCAAAGATAGGACCTTGTGCACCCCTGCTTGCTAACATACCACATCACTGTGGTATTGCCTGTCAAGACTTTGAGAGACCTAGGATGAGAAAGAGAATGAAAAGCTTGGAGAGCCAGAAGCAGAGCCCTCATCTCTTAACTTGATATGGTCTGACCTCTGATGAGGAGGCCAGAGACGGGGCCTACAGGAAGATGCCACCCCCTGTCTGAGACACCTGTAAAAAGCTCCAGAGTGTGACTGGAGTTTGAAATGGAAGTCTCAGATTGAAAAAAAAAGAGTGCTGATAAATCCACCACTGAAGCTCGAGCCTGAGACAGGGAAGAAAAGGCACAAGGAACACCAAGGGGTGGTAATGCTGAAGCCACACTGATATGACATACCACTGGAGTTTCCTCACCTGACAAGAAGAAGCATAGGAATAGTGGAAACCATGAACCCCAGGACTGAGAAATTCCCTAGCCATGATAGATGCCAAGGAGAAAGACTGAAAAAAGGTCATCGGGGATGGGGCCTTGGGGCCGGCACAGATGTCAATATGAGGACCGTCTGAAGCCTGCATCCAAAGGAAAATACGATCCTGGGAAGGCATCAGAATGGATTTCTGGAGGTTTATGGTGAACCCCACACTGTGTAACGGGCAAGTAGTAAACCAGATATCCTGAAGCAGCCTGCTGGGAGAATAAGCATGAATAAGCAGATCTACACCGGGAAAAATCTGAATACCTCAAAGCCTGATAAAAGCAATTACAGGAGCAAGGTATTTGGTGAATATCCGTATCGAGGCCAAAGGGCAAAGCACAGAAATGAAAATGCAAGGAAAGGTCAGAGAAATGTAAAAAGTTCCTGAAAAAGAGGATGGATGTGTAGATGGATGGATGTGAGATATGCATCCTTGAGATCCTGAGGCACCAGAAATACTGGAGGAAGAAGAGGAAATAAAGTCTGAAGGGATAACATCCAAAAGGAAAGAATTCTGTGAAAGGTGTTTAGAAAGGAAAGAGCCAGAATTGGGTTACATGTACCCTCTTTTTGTGGGACCAAAAACATTCTGAAATAAAAAGCCTTCCCTACCTGGATGGGAGGCACAGCTTGAATGCTGCCCTGATCCGAAATGAAGAACTTGTGAAAATGAGAAAGCTGTGGTTGAGGAATGCCTGAAAAGGGAGGAAGGGACTTCGAAACCATGAAATATCCCTGATGGATAATGGACAGAACCCAAGTCTGAAATGATTTGTAGCCAATTTGGAAGAGATAGGGAAAGGCGAAAGGACAAGGGAACTTGGCCTAGGGAAACTACCAAGTAGAACTAAGCTTGTCCTAAAAAGAAGATTTCTGGGAGGCTTGAGTCTGAGTAGACTTAGCAGGAGGCAAATACACAGAACGCTTTTTCCCCTTAGGAGGAGAACAAGATTGTCACTAACAAAGGCAGACTTTGAAGGATAGTTCCTCTGAAACTTGGAATAGGAGAAATAAAAATATGCTTCAGCTCCTGCAAGTCTTTGTTCTTGTCCTGGAGGGAAATGAAATGGTTAGCAGCAGCAAATTAAAAACAACTTTTGTTATCCAAAGCAGCATCCAGAAGATTGGCCTTTATATCCTCAAACAAAGCCTGAAGACTAAGCCAAGAATAACACCTCATAACTGAACCAAGGGAAGCAGCCTTGTTAGAAGCATCAGCTAGCAGGGAAAGGGCCAAAGCCTTCCTCTCAGAGTTAGAAAGGTCAGACACCACTTTAGAAATCTAAGAAAGGACAGCCAAAAAATGCCTGATCATATGGGTCTGGTAGTTAATAATCCTAAAAAACAAGGCCTCAGCAGTGTAAACCTCCTTGCCCAACCTTACCATGGCCCTATCTTTATCAGAAGGCAGCAACTTGGATGGCTTTTCAAGAGAGACTGACAATGATCAGAACTACGGCATATAAAGTTGCACTCCCTGGATACCTTGTAAAACCTATCTGCCTTTTTAGGTGCAGGAGGCTGACAGTCAGTGGCTACAGAAGCTGCAGAAAAGGTATCTAAAAGGACAGCCAGAACAGGAGGAACAGATCCTCATTTTAGAAGCCAGTTCCCCAGGCCTCTTGACTGTAATGGAAGACAGGTGGGGATCAGGAACAGAGACCCCTTGCAGTGGCTTCAAGGTCATAAAAGCACTGAATAAACCCAGAGTACAGTCATGTTGCGGATTCTTCACTATGGGAAATATGCTCTGTGTTCCGTTTCATTTTCTGCAGGATGTTAGCACAAAATGCCCTTGGAGGATCGGACCCCCTACACAACTCTATAATAGTTGTAGGAATCTCCTCTCTCACTGAAATCTGAGGAATCACCCTAAGTCCTTTGGATATTATCAGCAGAGGTTTCCCTTCATGGTTGGGTACAGACACTTGAAAAACCTCCTAGAACATACAAGAAGCTGGATCCATGTCGGCCTCAGAGGGTCCCTATTATATTATCGAACATTTGAAAGTGCGAATGTCATATGGTCGACACCATATGATCGAACTTTGAAAAGTTCGAAGGTGAAAGGCAATGGCTCCATACGCGCAGAATGGGAACATTTCCATTTTCTGCACTGAAGTACAGTCTCGGAGTTGGTATACTTAAGTAGAGGGGATGTGGGGGTGCAGGGGGGCTTGCCCCCCTGCTCAGAGCATTAAGGTGTTTTTTTACATTTTTATTATATATTTGAAGATTCAGGTTTCACTCATATGTTGTCAAACATATGAGGTTCAAAATTTTGAAGCTTCGAATATATAATATAGACCCGGCCTCAGATGGGGCTGTGGTAGAGGAATCCAAAGCAAGCACCAGACAGTCTTCACGGCTTTCACCAGCCTCAACAAAGATGTCCAAAGAAGGCTGGCCAGCAGCTGGATCAGGCCTGATTCTTTTGGCCTTTTACTTGACAGAAGGCTGGCCCTTGGGACAGGAAGAGTCCTTCACAGCACCCAGAGCCAATATCTTAGACAATGGTTGTCCAGATATATAGGCAAAGAGGAGAGGTAACTATGCAGGGTTTTCAGTACAAACACCTGGCAGACAGAACATTGCGTATGATTGTGGGAAGTGCCCAAACAAAACCTACATTGGGTGTGATGGTTTTTATGGGGAATCTGCCAACCACACTGACATCTTCCCTTTCTGGATGACATGAACACAATTAGAAACAATAAGAAAAGGAAGTGAAGAAACCCCAATGGGGCACTTATCTCAGGAAAAAAAAAAGGTTTGGTAACCAGTACAGCAGAATGGCATTCAGATCAACATTCAATAATGCACTTTTGTAGTATTTCTGATGGACGGATTAATTGCTTTGGGATTGTGGATGTACCTACCACCTTTACGTTGTGGTATGATGAATGATTTTTTTTTCTAGATGGATGGGACATAATATTTGGATACAGATCTATTTATTAGTATGAAGACTGAGTAAACAACAGCATAAGCAGATATTTTAAGTGGTCAGTGGAAAGTTGGTTAGCAGCAAGGAAGTTTGGCTTTAGATTAAATAGAAGCTTGAGGTAGGAAAGAGTAGTTTGAACAGAGTATGGGTTCTGACAGGATAGCCGTGGGAGTTGTCGGTCAGACAGTATTACTTGTTTGAAGTAGGAGCTGAACTGTGTGGGGATTGAGTCAGTGGTGTCATTGATTGTGTGGGTAGGGGGTGGTTAGTTTGGCTTGGCAGTAGTAGTTTATGTATGATGACCACAAAAGATTGGGGTTAATTTGGTGTCTCTTTTGGACGGAGTTGTATACAGTATTTTTGTTTTGTTTGATGTGGAATTTTGTAGTATTTCTTAGAGGTCTAAAAAGCTGGCATGTGTTGTGTTCTCCTTTTCTGTCAATTTTTCATGGCTTTGTCATGTTGTAACAAGTTTTTTGGTTTCCCACGTTAACCATGCTGCTGAGTTAGACAACTATTTTGGTTTGTACTGGAGCAAGATTATGGATGATTAGGAATATATTATTGAAATGTGTTACATCAATGATGAGGGGCAGGGGCTTGAGTACATTCAAGTTATAATGTGTCAATGTTTGGATGAGGGTCTCTGTTAAAAGTTGGTTTCATTGTAGACTTAGTTGCAAGTGAATATTTACCTCATGTATTGTAACATTTTACTGCTAAAGATCCAAGCTAGTCACCTGTGTTGTCTGGTAGATAGCCATTAGTCAGTATCTATTCTACATGTATTTAGAATCCTGGGAAAACATAGCAAAAATATGTGCAAGTACACTATTACTGACAAAATCTATTAATTAAAATTAATGCAATACAGCAGGGGCATAAGGGTACCATACATTTCAGAAGTAAAAAGGTGGCAATGGCAATAAATTATATCAATCTCACAATACCTTTCCAACAGCTTAACAGTAATGCTGGGGAGGAAGCATGACCTTTCCTTGGTTGCCTCCCTAAAACACATATGCAACAAAAGTAGAGACTAGCTTCAAAATAGGACCACTTAAGCTATTCCTACTAAATGTAGGCTTTTCTAAAGCATTATGTACTTCATCCAAAATAGCTAATACCCAACTAGATGGGCTAATAGCAGGGAAAGGTTGAGTTCCATTGAAGGAAAAAGCAGACAGGCAATTTTTCTCATCAATGACCCAGTGACAGCTGATGTAGAAACAGCACCAATAATGTCAGAAGTACATATTAAAGTGTGTACTTATTTAAGACACAGAGTACTAATGAATTCAAAGATGACTTAGTCCTGAAGAAGGGGGGGGGGGTGGAGTCAGTTATTAACTTTCATTTCAAAAAGGAGACCAAAAATAACCAAGACGTGAGCATGATAATTCACTATTTTGAAGACCAAGTGGAACAAGTATAAACTTTCTTTCCAAATCTATCAAGGCTTTTCCCAACTTGTCAGAAGCAATAAGGCCAGCTGCCATAAGTAGTTTGGAAGAAGCTGTTTTGACAGACAAATTACTGTAGGATCTGCCCTGTGGGACTGGGGCACTTTACATATTTTATCAAATACATCTCTTGAGGAGGTTATTCTAAAGATCAGCTTTTCCCAGAGTTAGATCCCAAATTGTGGAGTGGGAATTTGAGAACCACAGTCCAACTTTAAATACCGTCTCTCAAACTGGGGATCAGAATCTAACAGAGGGAAAATATTTTCCCTTTAAATAAGGGAAAGACTCAGCATGCAAAAACTGAAAGGCGTTAAATGAGAGTTTTACAAAGCCTAATCAAAGTCAATCCTAATATTGGCTTTAAGAGAAGATAAATGTCCTCTGCAGAACAGTACCAAAGGGATAAAAGTGAAGAGCAATCTGTGGAAGAACAGGTGGCCACTGTAGAGACACCCACTTGTGGCTGAGGTGAAGAAAAACCATCAAGAATGAAGACCCCAGGACAACCTTACCCTTCTTGTAACTAAAGGAAGGAGCAAATAGAGTTACCAGGACTTAGGTGCACGTCCTTGCCATTCTGACAATTAATTAGTAGAGCTTTGACGAGTAGGTCTTACCTCTTGACAGAAAAGTTAAGTTCTGAGGTAAAATATTTTAGTGGTAACAACCAAATACATTAGCCCCAATCCCCAACAACACATTTTTTTTAAAAAAGCAACAATTTCCTTCACAAAAAGTGGGAAATTATAGGTGAATCCCACAGAGACTCAGGGCTGTCCACCAAAAAAGATATCCAGCAAGTGGCTGGTTAATCCCTGAAGAGACAAGCAGATAGAAGAACTTAATGACAGTCTGTGAAACAACTTCACAGGAAAAACTTTTGAGGCAAACATTTTAATAACAGAGCTCTAGCTCCTAGCCAAATGTTTTGGTCAAAAATTAAAACATTTTCTCTCATATAATCAATTATCTAAAATAAAATTCCCCCAGGAGCCTTGATCAAAAAATGTGAGATGTGAAGTAAAATTTTTAGTGACAGCAACTAAAAACAGCAGTCTTAGCAAAAGCAAAACTTTTACTTCACAAAAAAATGATCAACTGGAAGGTATTCATTAGAGAAGGAAAAACAACAAAGAGTCAAGTCGGATAAGTTGAGTCTTCCTATAGAAGAGGGGACATTAGGATTACTTGACTGGAAGGGATACTTTAAACCTACTCATTAATACTGTTATATTAAATGCAAGCAGAGGGCTACAGAAAAGTGGAGAAAGATGAGGGTGGAACAAGGTAGAAAGATGAAGGATGCAGGCAAATTAGGATTTTGGAAGCAAGCTAGCAAGAAGAATAGCAATAATTACACAAAATATTATATTCATAAATGAGAAGACATAAGGACTAAACTACTAAGTAAGTGGAGAAAGGAAACCTTGCTAATAGGTAGACATTTTTATTTAAATTTATTTAACATTTGTTAACCAGGAAAATCTGACTTTGAACAAAGCCAATTTTCAGCGGAGGCCCGGGGAGAAACACTTCAGTCGCATGTCTTTGTAACGTGGAAAGAAACTAGAGTCCCCGGAGGAAACCCACATGAGGACATGCAGACTCTGCACAGAAGGCACCCCAGCCGAGAATTGAACCGGACAACCTCTTGCTGCAAGGCGGCAATGCTACCGCTGCACCACTGCGACGTCCAATATACACACATATAACATATAGTCACATATAACAAATACAGACAAACAGGCAAGATACAGCCAGAAGTAACTGAAGAAAATTAACAAAGAAAATAAGAAGTTATGTACCTTCCATAACGTTCCATGCTAGTTGTCTTCTCACCTTCTTTCTTGCTGGATGGATTCAGAGCCAATCCTCGGCTCCAACTCGGCCTATACCAAAGCTCGAGAGCTATTTACCGGCTCGAGGCCCTCCCTATATCCCACAATGCTAGGCGTCCAATACCCAGATCTCGTTTGGTAGAGCCAACACCATGGAGACACCTGTCCCAACTATAAGGATTACCTACAGTGGTAACAGAGGGGGACATAACCTAGGAATAGTCCAGTAGAGGAATACGGCCTCAGAAGAATTCTTCTCAGTCTGTCCAGGCTAGAGGGATGGCGGGTGGGACGCAAGAAAGAAGGAGAGAAGAAGACAACTAACATGGAACGTTATGGTAGGTACATAACTTCTTAATGTTAAGTTGTCAATCTCGCCTTCATTCTTGCTGGATGGGACAGCATCCCTAGCACCTTAGTCCTGGGTGGCTCATCGGAACAGACTCTTGAGCACAGTGGAACCAAACTCAGCCCGATTCCTGGAGGCCAAATCCAACTTGTAATGAGAAATAAAGGTATGAGGAGTGGCCCACGTGGCTGCAGCACAAATAGATTCCATTGGGAGCTTTGCTTGAAAAGCTGCCGACGTGGCTAACGCTCTGGTGGAATGAGCTTTTGGTTTTACGGGGAGTTGTGTCTTAACTGGTAAATGAAGGATATGACTGAAGCCAGCCATCTGGATAAAGACACTTTAGAAACTGGCAAGCCCTGCTTGCCCTCAGCATAAGACAGGAAGAGTTGGTCTGACTCCTAATTTGCTTTGTCCTATCCAAATAAAAACGTAATTGCCTGTGAACATCCAAAAAGTGCAGCTTTTGTTCAGCTCTGTTTGAATAGTTAGGAAAAAAGACAGGAAGCTCAATAGCCTGATTCAGGTTTGTCTCAGAAGGAACCTTGGGTAAAAAGGAAGGGTTAGTTCTAAGTGAGACTCTATCCTTGTGAAAAACAAGATAGGGAGGACGAATGCAGAGGGCTTGAAGTTCCGACACTCTTCTAGCTGAGGTGATAGCTACTAAGAAGAGAGTCTTCCAGGAGAGTAACTTTAAAGAACAGGAGGCCGCAGGTTCAAAGGGAGGTAGAATCAGAGAGGATAACATAAGGTTCAGATCCCTCGGAGACTGAGGATCTCTAATTGGAGGCCTGAGTAACACAGTTCCTTTGAGAAAGGCTTTACAAAGTTTATGGGACATGATGCCGGTCTCTGACATTCCAGCATGAAAATTAGAGATGGCAGCCAATTGGACTCTAATGGTGGCAGAAGATGAGCCTCCTCGAAAGAGCTCTGCCAAAAAATCCAGAACAGTGTGGACAGGGGCTGTAAACGGATCTACATTCCTGGTCTCTGCCCAGCAGGAGAAACGTTTCCACTTACTAGCATAGGTTTGTCTGGTAGTAGATTTATGTGAAGAAAGGATGATTTCACGTACTGGCTGAGAAATCTGCGGAAGCCTGGCTAAGGTTGGAAGTGGAGCAACCAAGCTGAGAGGTTGAGAGACTGAAGGGATTGGTGCAGCCCGCCCGACTGATGGACCAACAGGGTCCGGCACTGGGTCCAGACTCCAGGGTTGCTCCAGCAGATGATGCAGGAACGGGAACCAAATTTGTCGAGGCCAGTAAGGGGCAATGAGGATCATCCTGGAACCCAAAGCGGTCGTTTTCTGAATCAGTTTGGGAATTAAGGGAAATGGAGGGAATGCATACAGAAGACCCCGGGGCCAATCGTGGACTTGAGCATCTCTGGGGGAATGGCCGGGGAGGGGGAACAGAGTGAAGAAGTCTTCGCACTTGCTGTTGAGAGGGGTTGTGAAAAGATTGCAGCAAGGTTGACCCCATCTGCGGAAAATCTTGTCCACTACTGACTGACTGAGAGACCACTCATGAGGAATGAGAATGGCTCTGCTCAGCCTGTCTGCTATGACGTTGGACTTCCCGGGGGTGTGCGTTGCTATCAGAAACCGTTGGGAAGAGATCGCCCACTGCCAGAGTCCGAGTGCTTCTCGACACAAGGGGTAGGATCTGGTTCCGCCCTGCTTGTTGATGTACCACACTACAGACATATTGTCTGTTTGAACTGCAATAGTCCCGATAGATAGAGAGTCCTGAAGAGCTTGCAACGCTAAACGTACCGCTCTCATCTCCAAGACGTTTATATGCAGGTGGTATTCTAGGGGTTGGCAAGTGCCCTGGACAGTCCTGCCCTGAAAATGCCCCCCCCCACCCGATCAGGGAGGCATCCGTGGTCACTGTGGCAACAGGAGAAGGAAGAACAAACGGTCTGCCCTGGAGAACTGTAGGAGAGACCATCCACCAAGCCAGGTGGTCTTTGCATGTTTGAGTGATCATTATTCTGTGGGACATTGGGTAAAAAGCATCCACTGAAGGATCCGCATGTGGAAACGAGCCAGGGAGACTAGAATGATCACTGCCACCATAAGACCCAATGTTTTCAGTACAAATCTGGCCTGAACTGTCTTGCACTTTAGTAGTACTTGCACATGTCGGCGAATGTCTGATGCACTGTCTGGAGGAAGTTTTGCAGACAGATCTTTTGTGTTTATTTCTGCGCCTATAAATGTTATAGATTGACAAGGCGACAATGCAGACTTTTCCAAATTTATTGATATACCTAGCTCGGAGCAAGTCTGAATGGTATAGTCCCTGGCTCGCAGAAGTTGATGCCTGGTGGAAGCAGTAAGGAGCCAGTCGTCGAGATATGGAAACACCTAGAATCTCCGTCGTCTCAGGTGAGCTGTAGCCACTGCCATGCATTTGGTGAACACCCTGGGAGCTGTGGTGAGACCAAAGGGCAGGGCTCTGAATTGATAGTGACTGGCCCCCAGCCGGAAGCAGAGAAACCTTCTGGAGCACCTGTTCATTTTGATATGGTAGTACGCATCCTGAAGGTCTATAGAGCACATCCAACTGTCCTGACCCAAAAAGGGTAGAATGGACTGAAGCGTGACCATCCGGAACTTTGTTCTTTGTAAAGACCTGTTCAGTCTGCTGAGATCCAGAATGGGTCTCCAGTCCCCTGTCTTTTTCGGTACCAAAAAGAACTTGGGAGTAAATTCTGGATCCTTGCTGGTCTGCTGGGACTGGCTGGATGGCCCTCTTTTTTAGCAGTTTTGAAATTTCCAGCACTGCTTGATCCCTTAGCGCGGGTGGGACATCTGGAAGGTATCTGTTTCTTTGTACAGGGGTGTATACGAAGGGAATTTTGTAACCCTCGGATATGATAGACTGTACCCATTTGTCTTGTGTGAGGAGTTCTGGGTACAGTGACAATCTTCCCCTGACTGCCTCTGAAGGTGGACAGTCAGGCAGCCCCTCAGGGGTGCTGGAAGGGTTTGTCAGAGAAAGATTCCCTGCTACTCTGATTCTGTGGACCCCCTCTGCCCCTTGGGCGGCGTCTGTTATTGTTCCCTCCTCTGCCCCTAGAGGAAAAATCGCCACGTGCGTCAGGCATTACTCCCTGGGGTTTGCGAAACCACATTTTTCCACCCTTCTGACCTTTCGGGTATGGTCTAGATGGGGTAGAAAAACGGACTCCCATAGCAGATAGAGTCTTGCCTTCCTGCTCGCACCTGGTAAGTGTATCCTTCACCTGTGGTCCGAACAAAGCCGAACCATCGAAGGGGGTGTTGGTGAAGGATGCCTTAATGGGGTCAGCAAAGTTGCACAACCGCATCCAGGCATGTCGTCTCAAGGCGACACCTGTGCCTGCGGCCCTACTCGCCCCATCGGCTGCATAAGAAATGAGCCGCATGGAGGAGTTAACGATGGAGTTAAGAGTTGCCAGCTGGGAGTTAATCTTTTCCTGAGACCCCGTAGCAGATGGATCCTGAAGGGTATCACCCAATTTCTTAAGGACATCCCTTTGAAGGCGGGTGAAATGGCACAGGTAGTTCAGCGACCGCATGGAAAAGGTCGCTGAAGAAAACATCCGCTTCCCGTACCTGTCCATTGTCCTACATTCTTTATTAGGTGGATGGACAGGGACAGAAGGATCAGCCAACTCCTTCTTAGTGGCTGCTGCAACCACCATGGCATCAACCGGGACACCCTTCATAAGAAACTGTTTGTCGGACGGGGCTGCAATAAACTTTGTTGGCCTATTGGGAGTTGGTTCCACTGTGTCCGGGGCCATCCACGCCTTCCAAGCCACCACTTCCATGATTGGGTCGAAAGGCGGAGACACCCAGGAGGTGGAGGGATGAGAACCAAACGCATCCAGGTACACAGACTCGTCCTCGGAGGGGTTAAGGGCAGTCCAGTTCCCCATCTGCCTAAGGATCTCAAGGATGTCTGAAAAGGAGACATCCTCAGAGGGGGACCTTGGGGACCCTTCCGAATCCTCCAAATCGGTGTCTGAGGTGACTGACTCGGGGGAGTCAACATGTTTGCTCTTACATTTTCTCTTCCGAGGGGGCTCCTCTGAATGATCAGGGGAGGCCTCGGAAGAGGAAGACACACCCAATGGGGCTACCTGGAGCGTCTGTTCTCCATGCTTGGGGTCAGGAGGGTGAACAGAGACCGACGTAAGCACCATGGGGGGGGAGGAGCCGAAGGGGCCGATCGTGGGTCCGACCCAGGAGTCAGTATGCTCCTCATGACCTTGAAAGCGCCCCTATTGGGCAGGGAGGAAGGTCCCCGCACTGAAGAGATGAGAACCCCCCCCGGCACCGAGAATGACGGCTCCGGGGCCGAGCTCACCTGTGCTGAGGCACCAAGAGGGAGAACGGGGTTGGACAAGGGTCTGATGCCACTCGCCCCCTCAAAGCAGATGAGGGAGTCTCGGCACCCGGATCCCTCCACGGACGGAACCAATAAAGAGAACGGAGCTGACGAGGGAGCCGAAATGTGTGGTATTGGCTCCGACGTACCGACGATTCGAGCCCCAACGAGCTCCGGCTCCGAACATAATGGAAGAGTCGGAGGAGGAATTGTTGAAGATGCAGGGATAGCCGCAATCTGCTGAGATGGGCTAGTCAACATTTGGGCAAGTGCCTGCGACTTAAGGAGTCTACTGATCACCCTCTCGAGGTCGTGATTAGAAAGCCTGGAAGACAGAGAGGAATGTGACCTATGGCTCTGCTCCGACTGTAGTAATGGAGATCTCGGAGCGGAACGAACAGACTCCAAAGAGGGAGATCTCGAGCGTTTTCGGCTCAGAGAAGGCTCCAACACTACAACAGGAGCCGACTGAGATCTCAAAGTGTCGGTTCCAGCCGGAACAGACGAGGAGGCAGTAGCTCCACTTGGCGACGGCTCTGAACAGGGAGCCGATGGTTTGGTGGGCTTGGAGGGTTTACCCGAAGGCTTAGTCAGGGACCCTTAAGGCTTAAGTAAGCCCCTCAAAATAAGTTTGTTCCTGCACTCCGGCAGGACTCTCTGACTGAAGGCATGACAGACCGAACAAGAGTCCTGCAGGTGTAGGGGGCCCAAACAATACACACAAGAAGTGTGACTGTCTGTCAGAGACATCTTCTGACAGCACGAGTCAAACTTCTTGAAACCTGAGACCTTAGCATCCTTAGACATAATGACACTATAAAAGGGTACCCAGGAAATCAGTAACTAGTGCCTAACACACAACACACACACACACACACACACACACACACACATGCACTAGAACTAACACTACAATAATATAGTAGTACTAAGAGAAGTAATACTGCTATAACAATATACAAACAAGACTAGTAGATTTCTATATTATATATATATATATATATATATATATATATATATATATATATATATATATATATATATATATATATAAAAGAAAAAAAAATGAAACTAATTCTACCCTAAAGGGTGGGGGGGTGGGGGAGAAACTCTGAAAATAAGTAGCAAAGAAAGTTTCTAAAAGGGATTTCTCAAGGAATCAGAAAGGGGGCACTAAGAGGAATATATCTAACAAGAAATAGCTATTTATATATAAATAAACTTAGTAAAAAAGTTTTATACGACCTGGAACTGGTAAAAACGCAACCTCGTAGCTGAAGCGGCAAACGAGATCTGGGTATTGGACGCCTACATTGTAGGATATAGGGAGGGCCTTGAGACGATAAATAGCTCTCGAGCTTTTGTATAGGCTGAGTCGGAGCCGAGGATTGGCTCCGAACCCATCCAGCAAGAATGAAGGTGAGATTGACAACTTATCATACCATTTGGAGCAGGTAAACTGGAAAAAGTAATAATAAAGGGACGAAGCCAAATAGGTATTTAAGATGCATGTCAGACAATACCTTCCAGTCTGGCTGAGAGAAATGAGTACAGAATAAAAGACCAGCTCTGGCAAAGGTTTTAATGGAACAAGAACAGAAGACATTGCCAAGAATATGATTAAGAAGGCATCTAAAATACTGCATGACAACTTTAAGAATTAACCAAAGATTAGAAAATATTGGGAAGGAAAATTAGAACAAATTATAGGACAATGAGAAGAAACTTGCAATTCCCCATAGTATGCCACAAAGTCAAAAATACTTTATATGCATGGAAATATTTACATAGACTTAAAGCATTTTCCCTCAAGTGGGGAGGAGTAGTTAGAAATGTAAAAGGATCAAGTGAGAAAAATGGGAAGACATTTATGGGAAAGTGTGGAATTAAATGGGTTTAAGGGTCCTTTCAATTATCTTGAGACAATTCTTGGGGGAACATATTATAATTGTAGAGGAAGAGTAGCGATTTATAGCAGCCAAAAAAAACAGCTACAACAAACAGGAACTCAACCAGTAGTAAATGAAATACTGAGTCTAGTAAAGGAAATAAAATATATATCTTACAGATGGATCATTACAAGACAGGTGAAATAAACTTCATAAAAATAAAATGGTGAATTTGAGAAAATTAAATACAAAATAAAGTTAAAGTACATGGTTAACAGTAGCATGTCAGATGCACAGTAAAGACCAAAATGATTATGGATCTTGTATGTATAATGCATGTTCATGAAAATGGAAAATGTTATTTTTGAGATTTTTCTCTTGTTATTGTAAATAAGTGAAGTCATGTAGTGAATCAGTAATGTGATGTACAAGTAATGTTGTTTAAAATGAATCAAAAGGTATTAAACCATGACCCCCCCCCCCAAAACGTGCACGCTGATTGGCCAGCGTGCACATTGTAAATCGAGTTATACTAATGGAAAAAGGTCCGGTCACCCAGACTTTTTTCCATTAGTATAACTCTACTTTTACTCGCTATGTTAAATGGGTTTAACATAGCGAGACAGCTTTAAAATAAGCAACGGAGATCTCCATTGCTTATTTTAAAGCTGTCTCGCTATGCTAAACCCATTTAACATAGCGAGACAGTGTTTTAAAAAAAAAAAATCAACGGAGAAAGCAAGATCTCCGTTGCTTTTTTTACTGTTTCACTATGTTAAATGGGTTTAACATAGCGAGACAGTTTTAAAATAAACAACGGACATCTCCGTTGCTTATTTTAAAACTGTCTCGCTATGTTAAACCCATTTAACATAACGAAAACAGTAAAAAAAAAAGCAACGGAGATCTTGCTTTCTCCATTGCTTTTGCTCAGTTTCTGATGTACTGCGCAGGCGCGCAGTACATCAAAACTGCCGTGGATGCCAGACATCTGCGGAAGGGCAGTAAACAGGCATTATACTATGCCATTATTTAAGAAAAGTAACAGTTTCTTTCTTAAATAATGTCATATAATAGCAATAACTCATTCTCTGGGTAATGCTGTATTTACCCACGGTTGGCTTTGTTTGGTCCCTCGGGCTTCGCCCTCAGGATCTAACCATGCCAACCATGGGTAAATCCAGCATTACCCACACCCAGGAGTAGGTTATTGCTATAGTAATCAGACCTTGGTGGAACATGTTCTTATAAAATGTTTAACTGTTTGTACTGTTCTTTCAAGTTACTCACTGTGAGTGATGCTGACTTGAGGTGGTGTGCTTGAATTCCCACTATATAAACACAAGTTGTAAAACAAAGCACTTAGACACAGGTACCCCTTAAACACCATGTAAAAATTGCTTTTAA
Source organism: Protopterus annectens (assembly GCF_019279795.1). Taxonomy (NCBI): domain Eukaryota; kingdom Metazoa; phylum Chordata; order Ceratodontiformes; family Protopteridae; genus Protopterus; species Protopterus annectens. The sequence continues at coordinate 53,550,781 of NC_056737.1, read as the reverse complement.
GACCAGTAATAACAGAGCTAGCTGTGACCTGTAACTGTAGGGCCGCTGGATACTTAGAACAGTAATACACACCAAGTAATGGCAATCTGTGTTCTTTGGAACAGATCAAACTTTTACACTGTTCCATGACACAGCCTTTGTATTTTATGTGAGATTATTACCTCTTACCATTTCTGACTGACTGTGAAAGGCAGCACAAACTTTACAGTTCTGCATTATATTTTCAAAAGGATATTCTCAGCCAAAGAAAATATTAAATGTTCCTTCTTTACATTTAACCATGCCTTCACGTGTCTCATTTATCTAAAGACGACTGCATTCTTTCATTTTGCGGTCACCTTTAAACAGTTCCCATAAAACCAATTTCATTTTGGTATGAACAGTTACATAGTGAAGACATCTGTTCTGGACAGCAGCTCATAACTATTTAGTTGTTGCATCTCCATATCTCCCCACAACATTTTAAGTCAATTAACTTCTCAGCAGATACAGCAGATTTGAAATAAGTCATCACAATTTCAAGTCACATTCCAAAAAATCTTTGTTCTACTGCAAATAAGCTATAGCTACCAGGTCTGCCTTGCACTTTGAGATCATGTTTTCGTAGATTCAACAGTATCCTCTGTAGTTTTGCTGCAGCATTATACAAAGATGTATTGAAATACACTGCAGCAGTCTATGATCAGATTTTACAGCAATAAGTTAATCATGAGTGGACAGGTGATCCGCTGTGGTGACCCCTAACTGGGAAAAGCCGAAAGAAGAAGAAGAAGTTAAGTCACAGTTATGGCATTTCTGAAATCCATAAACAATTGTCAATTGTTTTTGCACATCTCACTTCTACTTCAATCAAAGCTCTTGACCTTCAGCAACTCACTGATTCTCTCATAAAAGATTTCTACCCAAACTGCGTTAACTTCCATGAAGCTGAAGCATACCCAAGTGCCATCATAAAACTTAAAGGCTGAAGCTTCTGTAATGAGCTTTTCTAACAACTCCAAATCTCTTGTTCTGAAAAGACCAAAACCATGGCATTATGCACTAGAAGTTTCCTAAATGGCACTGTAATATCTGAACAGTCAAAATAAGCCTTGAAAGATACTAAAGCGTTCCTAGAAAAATAAAAGCAGTTTTATCTTATAGTTCATGTATATTTGATGATGGCACCGACTTCCTCAAGATCTCTTTTGAGACTTTTGAGACCAATAAGCTTATGAACTAATATAAAAGATCTGACATTTTTCTGTGTCACCTTTCAGACTTTTATTACTCAGTTTTCCAAGCAAATTAAACAGTCCCATTGTGCTTTCACTTGACAGCATCCATTATAATAAATTGTGCATGATATTTACTTCCCCATTTTTCAGTTATCTTGTTTTTGGTTCTGAAAAATACGTCCGATGCTGAGGAGTTATTGGAAGGCATCCACAGGAATTTGTATCTGTCCAAGAAACTGTTATAGATACACAGCTCAGAGCTAGCTTTGTCAAATTTTATTTGCTAAAATACTCAGTTTGTATCCAGAGCTGAAAAGCATTCAAAATTACGCATGACAGAAACACTTTCATAACAGTCTGCAGTATGTAGCTTCTCCAGCTGTACATGCATTGTGTCTCAGTAGATGATCGTATTTCACTAAGCTTCGCTACATGCACTGTGCTGCCTACCCTTTTAGTGGGGTCAGATTGCGAAGTCATTACAGTCTTGTGAAGCCTACAAACATTTCTTTAGTTACATCTGACTGATACCTCCAGGAGTCAAATATTGCTTGTTCATATTTTTATTAATTTCAAAACCATGCTACAGAAAAGGAATTAGAAGATTTCTTCTTAAAGTTTATACAATGACAAACACAACTATTGCTGACCACCGCCCAGTGCAGATAAAGAGATACTTAATATTTCTGCATTCAATTCATTATAATAATTTTCATATTTCTCTAAATATCTCAACAATCAAATAATATAGACAGAATTGTTGAGCCTTATATGAAAACTATCATCTGTTTGAAGAAACTGTTGCTGGCAGTATAGCCATTTAAATATGAATTTTGTAATGTGGTTATTGTAGCTTAAAAAATTCAACTAGAGTCCTAAAACTGAATGAATGCAACCAAGTCAAACGATACTTTCTGCTAAATGGTTAGCCTTTTACAGTTTTCTACTAAAAAAAGAAGTTATGTACTCACCATAATGTTCCATCTGAGTAGCTGTACTTCATTTGTCTTCAACCTGTGTGAATACGGAGCCGTATCGGATCCAAGCCGGCAAATATTACTAGCACCAGCTCCAAACTCTAGACTCCTCCCCTTACCATAACAAACCTCCACTGCCTCCCATCCCCAGATTGAGTTTGCAGAACTTATACTTAGAACCTGACCTGATAATATACTTGTGACCTATACTGCAGCCCGTAGGCTGATCATGCGCCAAGGTCCGCGGGAAGGTGGGAGGGACGGTTGAAGACAAATGAAGTACAACTACTCAGATGGAATGTTATGGTGAGTACATAACTTCTTTCTCTGAAGTAGTTTACTTCATTTGGTCTTCAACCTGTGGGACAGAGTCCCCAGCTACTAAAACTCATGGGAGGCCCTCATAGAAGGATATTCCAGAGCACTGCGGAACTAAAGGATGCTCTCCTTCTTGAAATCAAATCCAGTTTACAATGAGAAATAAATGCATGAGATGAGGACCAAGTAGCTGCAGAGCAAATGTCATCCAAAGACACTCTAGACCAGAAAGCCTCAGACGAAGCCATAGACCTGGTGGAATGAGCTTTTACCTGACCTGGAGGAGACATGCCTCTGTCCTTATAGACCTGCAGGATGCATGAAGAAATCCATCCAGCTATAGTGACCTTGAGATACGTTTCCCCAAAAGGGGTTTACAGAACAAAACAATTTATCAGATTTATGGAAATGTTTTGTCCTGTGTAAATAGAATCATAACTTGTCTATGAACATCCAATATGTGTAGTTTGTATTCCATTTTGTCTGTAAAATTGGGAAAGAACACATGCAAGTTTATAGTCCGATACTGACTGGTGAAGCCACCTTGGGAAGAAAAGTTGGAATGGTCCGAAAGGAAAAACGGTCAAAAATCACGTACGGAAGTTTGAAGGACAAGGCCTGTAATTCTGAAACCCTTCTAGAGGAGGCGATAGCTACCAGAAAGGCTGTTTTCCATGACAAAAGTTTTAGATCTGCAGTTGCGGCAGGCTCGAAAGGCGGAACAACCAAAGCTTGAAGAATCATAGTAAGGGCCACGGAGGAATAGGATCTTTGACCTGGGGGGGTAGCAAAAAAAGTGCCTTTGATAAAGGCTTTACACAGTCTGGAAGATGCTAAGGAAGCAGAATTCTCACCCACATGAAAATGGGAAATGGCAGCCAACTGAATTTTGACAGAAGAACTAGCTCTGTGCTGAAAAATATCAGCTAGAAAATCAAGAATCGCAGAATAGGAGCTGTGAAAGGGTCTAAACTCCTCTGAGAGTCCCAGAAAGAAAAACGTTTCTACTTGCTGCGATAAACCTTTCTGGTCGAAGACTTATGAGCAGCTACCAAAACAGATCTAACTGATGAAGATATTCCAGGAGCCCTAGCAATTACAGGAACAGGAGCAGCCAAGCCGTGAGCTTCAGGCTGTCCAGACTCGGGTGAGGCATCCCAGAGGGGTGTGAAATCAAATCCTGAATGGGATTCTAGGATCCAAGGTGGAGCCAGAAGGTGAGACCAAAGGAAGGGGAAACCATACCTGGTGAGGCCAGGAGGGAGCAATGAGGACCACCTTGCTCTCCAGTCGACAAGCTTTCGGCAGAAACCTCGGAATGAGAGGTACTGGCGGGTAAGCATACAGAAACCGGGAGGCCAAGCATGAACTACAGCGTCTCTGCTGGACACCCCGGCAGAGGGTTCAGAGCAAAATAATTGCTGCACTTCGCGTTGGAAGAGGATGTAAAGAGATCACAGCAAGGTTGACCCCACTAGCTAAAGATCTGTTCCGCTACTGGCAGATTCAGAGACCACTCGTAAGGCATCAGAATGGTCCGACTTAGCCTGTCCGCTAGGATGTTGGACCGTCCCGGAATGTGCGTTGCGATGAGAAAGCGACCTGTGGAGATCGCCCATTCCCACACTCTTATGGCCTTGCGACAAAAAGGGTAAGATCCGGTCTCTCCCAGTTTGTTGATATACCAGACTACTGACATGTTGTCTGACTGAATGGCAATTGTCCCCAGAGGAAGAAAGGCATGAAGGGCCTGCAATGCTAGAAGGACCGCACCTCATCTCTAGGACACTGATATGCAAGCTGGTCTCTATGGGGGACCACAGACCTTGGACTGTCCTGTCCAAATGCCCCCCCACCCAAGTTTGGAGGCATCCGTGGTCACTGTGGATTGGGCCAGGGCTGGAACAAAGGGTTGTCCCTCAAAAATGTCCGGAGAGCTCATCCACTATATGAGGGACGACCGACACATGACTTAGGTGGATAGGATAAGTCAATGGCAGTTCCATTAGGGACCATTAAATCGCTAGAGTCCACTGAAGAATCCACATCTGTAGCCGAGCACACGGGAGAAGAGTTATGGTCGCCACCATCGAGCTTAGGGCCCTCAACACGGATTCTGCCATTGGGAGGTGGGAAAGGTAGATTAGAGAGACATGCATCCTGAGGTTTTGAACTCTCTCCGAGGTCAGGAATATTTTGTACTGAAGAGTATCTATCCTGGCCCCAATATAGTCTATCACCTGTACAGGATCTAGGAGAGATTTGGATGTGTTGATTGTGATGCCCAAACTTAGGGCAAGTGTTAGAAAGTAATCCCTTGTTTGGAAAAGTAGACGCCTGGTGGGAGCAGTGAGGAGCCAACCGTCCAGGTACAGAGAGACCTGAATCCCGTGAAGCCTCAGGTGAGCCACTACAACCATAATCACTTTGGTAAACACCCTGGGGGCTGTGGTGAGACCAAAAGGTAGGGCCCGAAATTGATAAGGATTGGCTCCTAGCTGGACGTGGAGGAACCTTCCTGGAGCTTCTGTGCATTTTTATGGGATAGTAAGCATCCTGGAGGCCTACAGAGCACATCCAGTCACTCTCTTGTAGGTATGGCATGATGGACTGTATTGTGACCATGCGGAACTTCTCTATGGCAACAGACAGGTTCAGGGTAGAGAGGTCCAGAATGGGACTCAAGTCCCCCAGTTTTCCCTTGCACGAGAGAGGAGTTGCATGGACATATTTGATACTGCTCTCAAAGTGACCATTTTCACAGAGAACAAAGCCTTGTCCTCCTGTGACATAGACTTGGGTGGAGACTCCACCAGCTCCTTCACCAGGTCACGTTGGAGTCTCGTGACATGGGCCAAGTAGTTTGGTGCTCTGAAAATGTAGCTGAAGCATACACCCGCTTCTCCAGTCGGTCCATCATCTGAGACTCTCGGTCAGGAGGGTGGATCGAGGAACTTTCCTGAGTTAGTTCCTTCTTCGTGGCTGCTGCTAACACCATGGCGTCCACTGGAGCGCCTTTGTTCCAGGAAGGCCTGTCTGTAGGGGGACTCAAAACCTTATCGGGTCACTTGAGGATCGGCTCTACGACATCCAGTTGCTTCCACGCCCGCGAGGTGATGAGATCCACTAATGGATCCGTGGGGGTGGGGGGAGAGACAACCAAGACGGGCACGTGCTGATGGCCTCCAGAAACAGAGACTCAGAGGAGGGCTTGGGGACAGACCAACTGCCCCACTGGCGCAGGATCTCCATGATGTCTCCGAAGGAGACATCGTCAGGAGGTGACCTTGGGGAGCCCTCCCCCTCATCTAAGTCCGTGTCCTCACTTAGGGACTCAGGGGAGCCCAAGTGCCTCCTCTTACACGTGTGCTTGCACTGCACCTCTCCCTTGGGGCTCTCAGAGGAGTGCTCACAAGCAGTCTGTTCCTCTGGGGGAACTGTCTGGGGCCTTTCGGGCATGGGCTGTCCTTCTGGCAAGCTGACTGGGACCATAAGCAGAGCCGAGTGGTCTGGGTGATGCCCGAGGGGGCGGTCGGGGGTCTCAATCAGCCAGAGAGAACCCATTCTATCACATCGAATGCTAAAGGAGAGCGGACCTCTTGGGAAGCCAGTAAGGAGGCCAGTCTCCCTGGGTCTGATGAGAGAATCGGAGCTGGACCCGAAGTTGCCGGAGCTCCGAGAGAGGAAACCTGGACTGACAAAAGTTCCACTCCCTCAGATCTGACCCCCAGACTCCAGCTCAGAGAGCAGCTCGGATCCAAACTGGTCGGATCAGAGATGCTCCAGGCAGCTACCGGTGTGTTGAGGAAACGAAAACCATTGGCGCTGATGCCTCGACCAAGGACAACCTCAGATCAGAGAACTCCGAAGCCGAACATCAGATCGGGGAAGGAGTAATAGGCTAAAAAAGGGAAGTGAGCTGCTTCCTCGGGAGGGCTGGCAAAACCATCTGGATCAGCATATGGATAAAGCGCCTCATCATCTTATCCAGATCCATGTCCGAAAGCGACTGGGTGGGCCGTGACAAGGCCACAGACTCTTACCTCGCCAGTCGGGGAGCTGAGGCCCGGGAGACTAGGCATGCCTCCTCTGGCTCCAGGGAGAACCTCAGAGATCAGAGCCAAGGGGGAGTCACAGATTCGAGCAGATTTGCTAGGTGACATGAGGTCCAGAGATCTCTTCCTCTTCTCTTTTATCCTCAACTCTCTCTCCCACTCTCTACCCCTCCTCTGCTCCGCTACCAGAGGGTTAGAAGCAGGAGTTTGAGTCCCAGCCTTGGTGGGAAGGAAGGCCAGAGGCACAGAGGAGGGAGAGGCAGCCACAGCAGCTGCCGTGACTGAAGCTGAGGAAAAGGAGGGAGGATCAGTGGCAGGAAGAAGCCCCTTAAGGGCTAACTTGGCCTGTCTTTTAAAGCCTGAGGGTTGAACCCCGCACAGATGGCACAGTCGACATTAAGGTGGGCCACACCTAAACACAGTACACACACACACACAGTGTGGCCATCCGCTGGGGAGAGCTTATGGCCAGACTCTGTGCAGCGCTTAAAAATAAGCTTTTCAGCCATAACTTCATCAAAAGAAAGAACTTAAAACTTAAGCACACACCCACTCACCACACACTAAACTGACTAGAAGGTGGGTAGAGGCATACAAACAACTACACAAACACCTACAACAAACGTATACACGACGGCCAAAGCGATGGGAGGGGAGAAAGGGTACCTGCACTAATCTAATCTAAAATGGCTAACTAAACAAAAGAAAAGTTAAACTTACAATACATGACAAACCCTGCTAACTGGAGCTCCAGAGGCATGATGCTTTCACAAATCGCGGCAAACAAGATCTGGGGATGGAAGGCAGGGGAGGTTCATTGTGGATAAAGGGAGGAGTGTGAAGTTTGGAGCTGATGCTAGTAATCTTGCCAGCTCAGATCCAATACGGATCAGTGTTCCCACAGGTTGAAGACCAAATGAAGTAAACTACTTCAGATCTTATGGTTCTGGAGATATGAACATTTGTTTGAACTGAGAGGTAATAAAAAACAATTTTTTTAAAGGCTTGGGTCCCCATTGAAGTCAAGAGTACAAACTCAAAAGAGCTCCATTGGAAAAAGTTAAAAGGTGTACCTGGAAATGCCACTCTTTGGTTCTTTTACCTAAACACAGTTGTTATTCTCCTAGGTTGTATGTATTATAGGAACTAGTTCCATAGAAATGTTATGATACTGACCTGGTAAGCAAACAAAGGCATCAAAAAAATCATCAGTCTTCCATAAAATATTATCGTAATCTGCCACAGACTAATCCGTGTCATTTACTTCATACAGATGATCTCATAACAGTAATTTTTTGAACTGCCTCTTACAACAACCTTTTTCTGCTTGAATATGTAAGTTAGTGCCTATACACCGCATTCTTGTAATCATGACCAAATTTTCACAAGCTAAGCAACCAAAAATATCTTCCTAATTAAACTAGGATTTCCAAAGACACTACCTGGAACATTAAACTTGTGCTTTCCATGCTTATATTCACAAGACAGCATAATCCAGCAAAGTTGTTTAACTGGCATATTGCCATTTATATTCACAGTCAGCATAATCTAACCAAGTGGTTTAACTGGCATACTGCCAATTTCATTGCTGGTCTTCTTACTGTCATACTCAGTTTAAAATATTAATGTTGTGGTTCATTTAACAGCAATCTATTGCATTGTGCCAGCTAGCAGTACACTTCTGCAGGGTTTTTGCCTTTTTCTCTGATGCAGTTTACTGTAGAGTTGGTATATACAATCCAGGGGTGGGGGAATGTAAGAGTGAGGCTTGCCTTCTTGCAAAAATATTATTCTTCTGTTTGCTTTTAATGTTTCAGCTTGCAGTTTTGGGATTGCTCTTTTGGAAAAAACAAAATTAAATCTGGTTATTTTGCCAAACATCGATAAGCCAATTTAACTTTACTGTTTGAGTAAGTCAGAAGAACGCATAACGGACAGATTCATGACCTTATACAAAGATTCAGATATAATATACTGCACTATTTTCTATACAAAATGCATTTTCAGCACTATGATATAATAATGCAGTTCTCCTACAGCTATGAACATTTCAGCTTTTGTTTGTACATTACTTTCAACAGAAAGTAAATTCTGCAAGTCAAATCTTTCACTTAGACACTTTTGCTAAATGACCACAAATTTTGCTTTGGCTTTTCTCTTGCCTATATCCATACCTCAAACATCCAAATTGTGTAATTTCAGTTTTTGCTTTTCATTCACTCACCATGTACATTTCCAATCTTATCAAGTTTTGTGCAGTTATTTCATTAGTCTGCTTCTGACTTGATCATTTATAATGACAAAGACAAATGTTACCACTTATCAATAAATCATTAAAAACACCAAACTCTGTCTTTTGTACTACTTTAGCTCAGGTACAAAAGGATTTATATTTCCCCGAGTCCCTTGCTTTCTAGTAAATATTTTTTCATTGGCTCATAACATAATTGAAACATTTCTCTCATTAATGCTAACCTGCCCTCTTGTGAAGCTAAAAAATGCCACTACAGTACCTTTGCAGGTGATGTATAGTACACAATGAAATTTCTAAGGGCTTTCTGTGACTCTACTTGCTGCGAGTTACAGTTTGCAATTCTGTATCTAAAGTTTCCAGTTTGCAAATTAGTCACCATCTTCTCAGAAGCTACATAGAAAGTTAAGTGCAACATGCTGAGCTAAAATGAAGAGATTTACATTGCTAAGAGAGAGATAGGTAGTTCAGCATTTACCTAAACCAAATGTAAAAAAGCAATTGCATTGCATTAGAAAAAAATTTAATACAAAACCATTAACGTACTGAATTTAATGACTTTCAAAAGAAAGTTTAACAGATATCAGACTCAGGAATACAAGTACTGTATCGGATAATCACAACCTTGACTTACCTTTCTGAGATCATGGACAAATGCATTTGTTGAACTGATCAGCTTACATGCATTGCAAATACAAATGTTTCCCAGCATTCCTTTTAACTGGATTTACATACTCTACTTTGTATATTCCATCACATTATACTACTCATTGTATACTACTGTCCATTTTTGTCAGTGTACTGGTATCCTATTACACCTATTCTACTGTTGCCCTTTTGTCATTGATGTATTGCTCGAGTAGTGGCTGAAAAGGCTCTTCACCAGTTCAACCAGACAAACAACAAATGGGTAATGTAATGTGGAGTTCATCCGTGGCTTCTCTGATATAAATGGGACTGCAAAGCCCAGGTAACCAAAGGTAATCGTAGGTAAATCTACATTTCCACACCCAGTTCTTAAATACTGCAGTTATGCAATGACATAAAAAAATACATTTTGTACAGATTTATCTTCTGTCTCTTTTTGTTGACATTGGAACCTGGGAATGTAGTGCATTCAGTGTACCTTAACACTTGCAGACTACATCAATTAAATGTACCTACAGTCGCATTTTTTAAGGAAGTCAAAAGTACACATGCATCCAGTTATTTACACAAGCACGCTTGCAGATTTCTGAAGTGCAACAATTTTTTTTACAACTTCTTATTAGGTTATTAAATTGCTGGGCTTTAGGGAAATCACTGTGAATGTGGGGAGGATTTTTTTAAATGTGCAGATAGCAACACTAGGTGAAGAAATGAAAGTGACCCTAAGAAATTTGTAGCTGTTGCCTTTTTTCTGCAACAACTGTGGTAATCTCTTTCATCTTTGTTTTGCTTCAGAGCTGAATATTTCCTGTAGGTAATGCTAAATTTAGAAAAAGCATGAACTGGGAACCAAACAAACCCCCTGAACACTTGTATGTTGTTGTTTGTCTTCTCAGCTTTTCCCGGTTAGGGATCGCCACAGTGGAACTCCAGTCCGCTAATAATTGGCAGTCGATTTTTATGGTGCCGTGTTGCCAGCCCGACGTCCAACCTTCAGCGAAGGCACGTCCATTCACGCATATCTTTCGGAGGCCACTCGACCGCGGGGAGGACATGCCGACTCCACACAGAAAGCACTCCAGCCGAGAATCGAACAGGAGAACCTCTTGTTGTGAGGCAACAACGCTACCGCTGTACCACCGTGGATGTTTGTAGAAACTTGAAAATCAGCAGGGATAAAGAACTTAAAATGCAGGCATTTCTGTTAAAAAGAAGAGACACCAAATGAGCTTATAACTTGCATAAGCATCATCATGTGGATTCTGCCATTTGAAAGAGATTTGTTAGTTAATGCCAGTAATAAGAGACAAGATACACAACATATATTCTGTCTCTGTAGTGAATACCCTGCATAGTAAAAACCTGACTCCATTACATTTTTAAACATAGTTAAAAAGCATACTGTTATCCACACGCATACAAATACATGCAAACATATACTACACACACTATATATGTATATATATATATATATACATACATATATATATATATATATATATGGATTCACTTCATAACACTGAAACTTCATAATACTGAAAATGACAAAACTTCATAATACTGAAGACCAAAATACTGAAAGCTCAAAATACTGAAAGCACATATTATGCGTAAATTCAGCTTAAACAACATAAATCATAGCAATTTCTACCAAATATATGCAGGCAAGCCCCTGCACTATGTGGGGACTGCCCCACACCCCTGCTAATTATATATATCTACTCCAAGATTACAGTACTTTGAGTTTCATATATGGATTCACTTCAGTGTTATGAAGTGAATCCATATATATATATATATATATATATATATATATATATATATATATATATATATATATATATATAAGGATACACCACGAGACACCTTCTTCAACGAAAAGTCTTTATTCGAATTCGAATAGATATTCCAGTATTCCAGTAGATAAACAGGTAAGGATATATACACACACACACACACACACACACACACACACACACACACACACACACACACACACACACACACACACACACAGAAAGAAAGATACATGCACACACCACCCTCACACCTTCCCTGTGATATTTTCACATCCCTTCACCAGTGGTCAAAATTAATCTAGGTAATTTCAGAATAAGATGTCAAGGAAATCCCCTACTTAACAGAAGACTTAGCTCTTCACATTCAAGTATACAGATTCCTGATGTCCAGTGAAGCTGGTCTAGGAAGCGCTAAAAGCATATATTCAACAGAATAATAATAAATCTGTGTTTCAAACCATAGTTTGTCTCTTTATTCAACTCTCACTGACTGTTGCTGTCAAGAGTCTGACAGACTCGGATATTTGCATATCCCATCACTTCCACAACACCACAGTCAGTCTTAGGCCAACTATGACACCTATAAGTCTGGAGACTGGTGTCAATCAAACGTGTGACCCCCCCCCTGCACTATGAGTCTGGACCTGTGCTACAAGAAATGTCAATGTGCACCACTGCACATCAGCCCCAGTCTGCACTCGCAGCAGTTCCATTACTTTTATCCCATTTGCCTCAGTCACATCCTTACTCTGAGGCAGAAAACCAGTATGCATGGTAGGTGCAATTCAACTTGAGAGACTGCAGCAAATGTACAAATATGGGAAATAATAAAAAGTGCACACTGATGCTCTGACGTTTTAAGTGGACTGCACCAGGCAGGTTTCCCCATGTTATGCACATCAAAGCCAATCAATGAGTAGCTTAAAGGGTGAGCAGGAGCTGCTAACAAACGTCTAGTGTGCAGCCACACTAGGTCAAAATACTGTGAAGAGCACACATTTGTCCATGCATTTCAGGAACTGGCACATTTCAGGGTAAATGGACAGATGGCACATTTTACTGTTAAAACAGGATGACTCAACTAAATCAGGACAGTGGAAAGCTTTGTAACCAACTGTTGTGTATGATTAGCATTTAGTATAAAGTAATAATAATAAATAAAATCAGTTATTGGAAGCAATTGAACTTAACCATCTGAAAGTACAGTTGTGTACACTTACAATAAATGTAGATGTTAGAGTGTATTCACTGTTGCAGTCATTACATTTGGTTAGATTCCCAAAGCTAAGGAAGGGAGGAGGCAGTTAGAGAGCATTAGGACCAGCTATTAAGCCCTGCAAGACTGCAGTAGCAAAACCAGCGTTGGATTTAGAAAAAATAGGCAAGTGGTAATGCTTGGTGAAAGGATGTACAGAGCTCCAGGTAGCAGCTTCTAGGACGTCCCTGGTAGGGACACCTCTCAGAAAGGCTGTAAAAGTAGATGCAGCCCTGGTGGAATGTGATCTGTGGGGTAAGTTTTCCATGGTGCTTATAGCAGAAATGAATGCAAAGGCCTATCCACTTAGAAATGGTTTGCTTTGAAATGGCCTTACCCTCTGCGCCAGCAGCAAAGACAACCAACAGTTGTTTAGTTTTTCTGAGAGGCTTAGTCCTGTCCAAATAAAATCTAAGTGGTCTGTGCACGCCCAAAGAGTACAGAATTCATTCTCTTTTGCTCTGTGGATTAAACAAGAGGGTTGGCAAATGAATGGACTGATTAAGGGCCACACTGGATACCACTTTGGGCATAAAGGAAGGGTTGGTCCTGAGCGACACCCTGTTTGCATGGAAGATGATGAAGGGCTCCACTGTCATGAGGACCTCTAATTCAGACACTCTTCTTGCTGACGTGATGGCTAGAAGGAAGGCTGTTTTCTCAGAAAGGAATTTCAACTCTGCAGCTGGCTCAAAAGGAGGTAGAATGATCTTTTCCAACACAAAGTTAAGGTCCTAGGCTGGAGTAGGGGCTCGCCTGGGTGGTCTTACATTTTTGGCCCCTCTGAGGAATTGTTTCAGCAGGGGGTGAGAGAAGAGTGGCGGCTCAGTATTATAATGTGCTGAAATGCCCCCCCCAGAGTCTGGCTCCAGAAACAGTATCTTTTCCACTTTTCAGTATAGGATTTTCTAGTACTAGGCCTCCTTGCCTCCAGAATGACATCTAGCACCTGTTACTGAGGGATGCTACTGGAGAGCTCAGGTAATTAGCCAGACTGTAAGGTTCAGGGTTTGAAGCTGGGGGTGCAGAATCTGGCCCTCCTGCTCGGACAGCAGGGAAGGGGTCCGAGGCAGGTGCCATGGTTCCAGTAGTGGCATACAGTGCAAGAGGGGGTACCAGTGCTGGCATGGCCAGTCTGGAGCAATCAGTATTGTCCTTGGTTTGTCCCGTTTGATCTTTAGCAGAACTTTCGAGAGGAGAGGCAGAGGGGGAAGGCATAAACTGAGAGGCTTTCCCAGGTGAAGGACAGGGCATCCACTTTCCAAGCTTGCCTGTGGGGAGTCCTTGTGCAGAATTTGTCCAATTGGTAATTGTGAGAGGAGGCAAACAGGTCTATCTCTAGGTTTCCCCATTTGTACCTCAAAATGTTGAACATCTTTGGTTCCAGTTTCCACTCGTGTGGGTCCATGAGATTTTTGCTTAGGCCGTCTGCCAGTGAATTTAGCTTGCCTGGCAGGAATTGAGCTTGTAGGTGTACTTGGTAGCTCAAGACTGTGTTCCATAGAGCCATGGCTAGTCTGCAGAGAGGGTACAAGTAAGTTCCCCCCTGCTTGTTTATGTACCACATAACTGTGGTGTTGTCTGTCTTTACCAATAACTGTCCTGGAAGAATGTGATCCTTGAAGGCTGTCAGAGAATTCTGTACAGCTAACATTTCTTTTTGATTGATAGGTTCTATTTGCCCTGAATGCATTGCCCTACCAAGTGAGCCCCCCATGCATAGTCTGATGGGTCTGTTGTTAGGATTTGGGCGGCAGGGGGTAGTGTGACTGGGAGTCCCTTGTTGTGGTAGCAGGCCTCTGCCCACCAAAGGAACTCTGTCTTTATACAAGGAATGATAGGAATCACTGATTCCCGGTCCTCAGAATGTTGACACCATAGGCTTTTTAGATACCATTGTAGTTTACTCATATGCAGTCTTGCATATGGAATTGGTAGGATGCAAGACGCCATGAACCCCAGGGCTTGCAAGATTTTCCTTGCCGATAGCTGGGTCTTTGTGGCCAGTAGTTTGAAGCAGGCCGTCAAACTTGTTTCTTTGGCGTGAGGTAAGCCATCTGGAAAGTTGTGTTCAAGCTTGCTCCCAGGAATACAATTTGTTGGCAGGGTGCTAGATGAGATTTCTTGTCGTTTATGGTGTATCCCTGTGCGGTTAGCAATTTATTTACAAATGCCAGATGATTTAGTAGCAAGTCCTGAGTCTCTGTCTGAATTAGACAATCGTCCAGGTATGGGTATATTTGAATATTTCTTTGCCTGCAAAATTCAGTGACTAGAGCTAGGCACTTTGTGAACACACTGGGCACAGTAGATAAGCCAAAGGGAAGTGCAGAGAACTGATAGTGCCTGTAGCCTGCTCTGAAGTGTAGGTATTTCCTGCAAGATTCCCTTATTGGAATGTGCAGGTAAGCTTCCTTTAAGTCCAAGGTTGCCAACCAGGCATCTTTGCCTAGCATAGAAAGCAGCTGATGAAGAGTTATCATTTTGAATTTTGGGATTACCAAAAAGGTGTTCAGAGTAGAGAGGTCCAGGACAGGATGCCAGGAGCCGTCTTTTCTGGGTACCAGGAGAAGTCTTGAGTAAAAACCTTGCCCCTTTCTTCTGCTGGGACAAGTTGAATAGCCCTGATACTTAGAAGAGAGCGAACCTGCTGTTGAGCCTCTGCCCACTGATTTGGGGGTAGGTCTGGCCAACCATTTGGGAATGGTAAGGTGTGGAAGTGGAATATGTATCCTTTGGAAACTATATTTAAAACCCATTTGTCCTGGGTAATGAGTTCCCAGTTTTTTGCAGGCAGGGCGATCTTTTCCCCCTAAGGGAGCAGTCAGTTGAGCAGGGCTTGGAAGGTTTAAGTTTAAGTCATTGTGACAGTTTTCCATAGGGGGGTGTCTTACTACTTCCAACTTTGGAAGTGGGAGCCCCCCACTGCTTAGGCCTTGAGTACCTGGAGACTGTAGTGTAGGTGGTTCTGCTGTTCCTGGGTTTGGACTGAGAAGGCCTGGAAGAGACAGGAAAGACCAATTTTTAGAAGAAGGTCAATGCCTACTAAATCTGGGAGGCTGTACTTGCAGAAAAATCTTTAACAGTTTGCATAGATTTAGGTTTTTCCTCCATCTTTTTGATGACTTCTTCCACTTTGTTGCCAAACAGGCGGTCTTGGTTTAAGGGAGCATCCAGTAATTTAGCTTTAACATGATCTGGCAAATTTTGCTCCTTAAGCCAAGCATGCCTTCTAAGAACAGACCCAGTGATAGCAGCCCTGCAAGATGTTTCTAAAGAGTCAAACCCACATTGCAAAGTATGTTTACCAACTTGTTCAGCAGAATGCATTAAATCCTGTAATTCTTTATTTTCAGGAATCGCGAGTCAGGAATCGCCATCATTTTCTGTTTAAGTAGCCCAGTAATATGCGGCTGATACATAACATATGAAACTGGCAGTTTAAGGCCCTAATGGCCAAATTAGCAGAAGTGTATACCCTTCTTACCCCATCTGTCCAAGACCCTGGAATCTCTAACAGAGGGGGTAGGGTTTTTGGCAGTAGTAGCCTTAATGCCTTTAGGTCCCTGTGAAATGGTCTCTGGGTCCGCAGTAGGATTCTTGAAGAGGAACTTGTAAGAGTCAGGTACTCAATACCTGTCAGGTTTCCTGGGAGCAGGAGGTAAAGTGTCTGGGGCCAGGCTAGATTCCAGGAAGGCATCATCTACAATGTCCAAGACCAGAGGGATAGCTAAAGGCCTGTGTTGAGGTAGGAGTAAGAATTCCCTAACACTCTTTTTGGAGTCGGAGTAATCCTGGCTTTCCCAGCAGAAATGCTTCCTAAGAGAGTGTGCAAGGTTTCACCAAAAGAAAAATCTTCTGGAGGGGAAGCAGAAGGTATGGATTCCTACGCATCAGAATCTTCATAGTTAGATAAGGGCAAATCCTGGTAATCAGAAGAACAGAAATTTCAGAATCCTGATCAGAAGAATCAGAAGGAAAATCAGTTCTAGGTCTCTCAGAGGGTGAAGGCTGGCTTCCCCTAATTAAAGTAATAAGGTCTTCAGCCATTCTTGTAATTTGATTTTTAGGCATATGGGCCTGACCATGTTGTTTGGCTGGTTTTCTAGCCGTGGGTCGAGTTTTAGGCCTTGAAGAAGAAGATGGCGCTGGTTTGAAATGTAAGTCAGCAGGCCTGAATACACCCTCAAAAGCTGGTGCCTGCAAAGCGGCTCTGGACCCATCCAAGGTAGAGAGACATCCGCAGGTTCCATAGTCGAAGAAGCACCTTGCGGCATACCGGACTCCAAATGGGTCTCAGTACAGGCCTGCGAATCTGAAGTAGCGGATATCAGGGGCTGCAAAAGCACCTCACTGAGTACCGGTGAAATGGCTACTAGCTTAACGGAAGCGTCATCTGCAACTTTGAACCTATGCGGTCTGTCTCTGTCTTTATCTTTACTTTTTTTGGAATGTTGGTAGTCGGATGGCTTACCGAAGCCATTTCTGCATAATTAAACCGAGTACCGAAATAGTTTGATGCAAAACTTGAACAGACGACGAATAGTTTGAGGATTGAATAAGGCACAAAACCGACAGCGAGGGTCTGGGCCTAGGCAAGGAATGCAGTACGAATGAAAATCTTTGAGGTATTTGCTTTCCATAGGTAATACAATTGTTAACTTTTACGGACATCGGTTTACAGCAAGAAAAAGGATCCCCAATGGGGTACTTAGCTTTTTTGAAGACTTCGGTTCTGAAACTCGAAAACAAAAATTTCAGGAGTTGGCCGACCAGCACTTGCGAACTTGCTTCTGCTTCGGGCACCGCATGGCAAGAAAGACTGATGTAATGGCATCGGCTGCATGCTTTATACCCCTGACGACCTGACATCATGGAAGAAGAGCGCATCCGACGCAGGACCCAAAACTTTGACATTCAGGCCGCCTGAGGGCTACCTGCAGACAGATAACCCAAATGTAATGACTGCAACAATGAAACACAAAGAACAACTTCAGATTCACTTTGCTAACAGGCATATTAAATTCATTAGCTTGATGTTAAAAACCAACAAGCTGGGGACATTGTGTCACAAGTAATCCACTGAGGGGAAAAAAGGGAGTGCTGAAAGCTCCTACAAAGCATTCTCACACTACCAGATGTCACTTCAACAAAAGTGAAATTATTTGGAAATATATTGAAAAAATAGCTTTTTAACAAGATGAAATTTATAAGACAAGCAAGACAGTTTTCTAAATCAGCTTTTACAGAAGTGATACCTAATTTACACCCCCCCTTTCATTTGGCTTTTTCCATTCAGGGGTCGCCACAGCGGAACTCCGGTCCGCTCATGATTGGCAGTGGATTTTTATGGTGCTGAGTTGCCAGCCCGATGCCTAACCTTCAACGAAGGCATGCCCATTCACGCTCTCACCTACCTGCATGTCTTTAGCGTCACTCTACATCGGGGAGGACATGCAGACTCCACACAGAAGGCACTCCAGCCGAGAATCGAACAGAAGAACCTCTTGCTGTGAGGGGACAATGCTAACCGCTGCACCACCGCGGCCATTAATTTACTATCTGCATAAAATATGGACTGTAGCTAATATTCATAAGCAAAATCAACTTTCACAACAGAGACTACTGTACAGTTAATTTTAGCATGAATTGAAATAAATGCTGCACAAATTTAAAATCCCACCATTCTCTACCATAGGGACTGTGCATCACACAGAATGTTGCGGTTTACAGAATTGCTTTGCTGGATTTCCAAATTCTGTTAGGTTGAATTCATAAAGGCAGCTGTTTATGCAGTTCATTTGTGATAAGCATACTGCTGGGTTTCCATAGAATCACTAACCCACTCCAGTCTAGCAATCAGTAGTGGCATGGGATCAGTAGTGGCATGGGATGGGGCCATACCACTGAAAAGGGCAAATATAAGCAATTGGAACTATCCTGGAAAGGGTATGGTATGGAGGATTGCACTGAAAAGGGCAAATATAAGCAGCAGGGGCCACCCTGGAATGAGTATGAGGTATAGCAAAGCACTGTAAAGGCAGATGTAAGCAACGGGGGGCCACCCTTGTATGGGATGGGGCATAGTACTGAAGAGGGCAAATATAAGCAATAGGAGCTACCCTGAATAACAAGTAAGGATGGAATGCCTAGACATTTTAAGGCCTTGTTAAGTTTAGTTCTGGTGGCTGCCAGGAAAGCAATTACTAGAAAGTGGAAATGAAGTCTAAAACAATTGTATTTGAAGTACCGAATATTACAAAAAAGTTAAGAGAACTGGAAGAGGAATCTTTACAAAAGGGAAAGAGCAAATTACACAGAAATAAATGGAAACTGGAAACAATACATACAGAACAACATTCTGGAGGAGGAGTGAGGTTTAAGGGAAGGCAGGAATTGAGCTATTTATGTAATGTTGGACTGACAAATGACAGGAAAATAATTTTCTTGGGTGGCAAAAGCCAGGGTACTGTTTGGCTAGGCTTATACAGGCCCTAGGGACAATAGCCTAGTACCTACCTATGATAACAGTTATAAAGAAATAAATGATATGCCATTCATAATGTAAGTAAATGGAAATAAATGTTAACATGGTTTGCCTTTTCTGTCAATATGTTTGCCCATGTCTTAAGTGACAATTTAATAAAGATGTTTAAAAAACGGAAGGAAAATCATTAAGAATGTGCAAGGACAGGACCACTGGGCTACAATACAATACTGCAAGCTGCAAAGCCATAGTGTAAAGTGGACCTACATAGCTCCTTTTTGTAGGACTCACAAATTGTGATTATATGCACAATAAAATGGCCATTAGTATACAGCATTATGATACTATGATTTAAGGAATTCACCCACCTCAGTGACTAGCAAAATATAACCCATCAAAACCTTACTACATCACTAAGACACTGAAATAATGGAAAAAAATTCAAACATCTTTTCTGCAGAGGGACAACACCTCATAACTTCTAAATGAGAAGACTGCTGCATTCCCCATTATGTTTTATATACTAACACTGAGATGCAGTCATGCAATGGACAAAGGGAGCAATCAGTACGTTGCAAAAGCTTCTTTCCCCCTTTCCATGGCTACGAAACTACTGAATCAAACACTAGTAAAAGGCAAAAATGTAACTTCAAAACATTAACAAAACTTACATGTTGTATAAAGCTAGCCTGTTAAAGCAAAACTCTACCACTTGACAGGGCAGCATAATCTCCAAAAAGGGACACATTATACTGGGCCGTGAGCTCAAGCATTCTCAGTTTAAGTCCTTTATGCCTTAATGCAAAAAGTAACGATCACCACATAGTGAATTTTACGAACAGTGCCAACGACTGCACAGTGTAGTATGATGCACAGGTGTTTTCCCCTACTGTATCAAGATACGAAGGATGCTGAATTCCAGCATATATGCAGAAATGTAACACTCCAAAATGATTTGTTAATGCTGACAATAATGGGGATGGACTGCAGAAATCTGGTGAGCGTGAGAGAGAGAATTACATGTTGCATGCAACACACAGAAACATGGCATAAAACCAGTTTTATTCAAGAGAATATCCATCTTCAAAAATATTGCAAAAATGAAAACAAATGCATCAAATCCTTAAAATATAACAGTAGCAAAAGAGACACTCATCTAAGGAGAAGTACCGCTGACTATACAGAGATGAGAAGATGAGTGATTAAAAACATTACAAGATATAAGGCAAGGTCTTTACTGAAGGACATCCTACTATCAGATGTGTTGGAAATATAAGTAGTGGAACTTACAAGTACAAACAACAAATCTGGTGTGAATTAGTAGGGGGCTTTGTATAAGTGGAAGACATGCAGTGGTCAGCTTAATGGTCTGCAGAAAAAAGAACATGTAGGATACATCTGAACAGCTGTGCAAAATAAACTGCCCTTTCCTACCATCAGATGTGGCTAGTTCAGATCGTACTGACCTACATATTCATTCTTGGCTTTAAATGCCATTTGCGGTGCAATATCATAGCAAATCAGTTCGGGGCTTGGTCAAGTGGATTACTGGTACACTCTATATAAAGGTATTCAGTACACTAAAATAAAATGAATGGTCTTTCGTACTGCTCACTAAAGCTGCATGATAAGTAGGTTAAACACAGAAACGCTTGACACAACATGTTTAAAATTTATTTTTCTTTCTTTTATATAGGTGCACTTGTTTTACTGTTTTATTTCATTAAGAAGGTATATTTCAGTATCTTTACGGTTGGTCATTCAGTCTACTGAGGTGAAAATTCATAGTGCAATAGAAAGGATAGAAAACAGTGAAACATGTTACCAAAAGGTGATTTTTACACTTGCCTGTATCAATGAAAGAGCTTACTGAAAAAAAACAATAATTAACAGATTTTATACGGCAATACATAATATAACACAGTCATTATCTATCAATCATCATCTATCAAAACTTTGATGAAGCTTGAAAGGTCATTCATCCATCATTCTTTGCCAGCAGCATGTTTAGTTGAATACAGCATTACTAAAAGACGATTTGTGAGTTTTGAAGGAAAACCAAAGTATTAATGCAGGATTACTGAAAGCCAGACATTATATCATCATCATATGCTTTGCTAACAATGCTTTGCAATCTTGGATCAAGCACTAAAACACAGCACACTAACTGCGCTAGTTACTTAAGCCAATTACATAGTGCCAGTATCATCTGTAACACAACAAAGCATTAACACAACACTAGGACCAGTCTGATAATTTACTTGTTAACTAGGGGACTGGTCCTGAGACCCTTTTTAGCCAGGCGGTATATTCAGGATTGGAAATGCAGATAGTGCTATACAGTGCTGTCAGTCACACAAGATAATGTAGAATCACATACAATTATTTATATTACATATATGAAAATAATTTAGAATATAAAAGGTCACATACAGACTTGTGTGGTCTGCACTGTCAGTCTGATTTAACAACTCTAAAGCTTAAAGTTACTGTGTATTAAATTGTCTACAACATATAGACAATGCAATACACGCAAATTTGGGTGGCGCAGTGGTGCAGCCGTTAATTTCGCCTCATAGCAAGAGTTCTGGTTCGATTCTTGGTTGGAGTGCCCTCTGTGCAGAGTTTGCATGCCCTCCCTGCATTTGTGTGGGTTTCCTCTGGTTTCCTCCCAAATTCCAAAGACGTGTCTGGAGAGTTTCTCCCTGGGCATCCACTGAAAATAGGCTCTAGCCTAGTCGGACTTTCCTGATCAACAAATGTTAAATAAGTAAATAAAAATATTGAGGAGGGGGTTCCTGAAAAACATTTTCCTAGTGAGACATTCCCATCAATTTAACCAATCTGTATAAAAAAGTCCCAGATGAAGGAAACACGTTCCAATAATAAATCCAGTACAGTAAAAACAATAGTTGAATTTTATTCCAATGTTTCACAAAGGTAACCACTTTCACAATAACTTAATATTGCTTCATCAGACCAAGAATAACAGCTGATAAATGTCTTTACATAACATTTCAAAATTTCGAAGCAACCATTCAGAAGCTAAGTAGTCTAATGTCAATTACAATTTAATGACAAAGTAAGCTAATTCATAGTCTAAGCTATATGTACGATGCATTAAATGACATAACAACTTTCAAACAAATCTCCTTACAGCATATTCTGCATACATATATAAATGAATAGATAATACTATAAGACTTGAATTTAAAATGTTTAACAGATAAACAATAACCTATATTTATAAAGTATATACGTCTATAGATGCCTATATAAAAATGCAACATATGCAAATATAAAATACAGACTATAATTAAAATACAAAAAATATATACCAATCTGTTGGCTAGAGATGGATAGTAATAGTTTTGCAGAAGTCTAAACTTTACTTAAGACAGAAGTAGTGAGGCACATACAGTTATGGGAGTCATTTGGCTTTTCAAAATGTCACGCAGAAGTGTGCAAAGGTTGGGGATGAAGATATGGATGCACATTTTACTGGCAGCAACCTGGTTTAGTAAACGCTTTGTTCAACGTTTATGCCAATAACAGGAATTGTATATTCTAGTTTAGGAAACAGGACACTTCATCACAAGGGTTCTACTACATTCAAGCATTATTATTGTTGGTTAAGTTACACAACAGCATGCCTTTAGTATAGATGGCACCTTAACAACAGTGTGCTTGGAAAAGTAGTGAGAGGATCAAGCTAAATGTCCCAGATTTCCTAACAGATGGACTTGTTTAATGGATACACTGCTAGGATCAGTAAAAGTGGAGGCTAGGGCAAGTTTTTACTTATGGGTGATATCAAACAGCATACAAGATGTTTTTGATTGCAAGCTTGTTGTTTTCAACTACTTGCCACATTATGTTGAAGCCTGTTTTTAGGCAACTAGACTGTAACAGTAATTGATCTACATCTTAGGAGAATAATATCACTGGCTCAGAAATGGTAAAAATAAACTATTTTTGTATTAAATGTTCTGTTAACCTGTTGGGAGCTCTTCTCCCCAGGCCAAAAAATGTTTTTTTTTTTAAATGACCCAGACAGATTTTCAAGGTAAACAAATGTAAATAAATAAATAATTTATTATAGTGGTGATGCCATTTATCAGTAGTGAGAAAAGAACCGGGCCCAGTTATGTTCCTGTTAAAGAACAGCACTGTCCTGCTTTCTCCCAGGAAGGATTCGCATCCACTAGATGAGAAGATTCCTAAATTGTGCCTTACAAGACAGGAGCTACCTGATAACCTTTTTTTAAGCCAAAGGAGAGGGCTTCGGTCATTTTTTTAATCCAAAGAAAGCTAGTAGGCAAAACCTTTTAAGAAGGGTGCAGTCTACAGTCCCTGAGACCTTCCTGAGATCTACAAAAAAAGACCAGCTGTTTGTAAACCCTTTACACATGTGAATGAATACTGCGGCAGTATAAACTCTAAGAGTAATGACACCTGATCTAAAGCAGTGTTGAACATTAAGAGGGGAGTCTATACTATAGAGTTGATCACATATTTTTTTCAAATAAGTTTGCAATACAAAAGAAACCGTAAACAGATCTATTATCCTGGGGTTTTGATGAACAGGATATTTGTAATAAACAGCAGTGGGCCATTGTATTCATAAGCATAGCATGCTCCAGCATTCAGACACTCTGTCCTGTGTGGATTGTATGCAGTCTGGACATTCCCAAGAGAAATAAAAATGATGTGTGAATATAAGAGACAACTGTATCTTCATTGAATGGGGATCACACATTATTACATACAGTGCATTTTGGGAAGTAATATACATGGCACTTGCCTGGAACACATACCCATGTGCTCTGTGAGGATATCTGATATTGTTACCTGTACAAAAACTTCAGCCAGTCTTACTAGGAAATAATTGTAAATTAAAAAAACACAGAGAAAGTGAAAAACACCAACTGCAGAAGCATAAAATCCAAAATTGTTTAATACTCCAGTGCCTTGGCTAGCAAACCTTTCACAGATTTAACATCACAGTAGCACAAGCTACACATAAATAACAAATATTACATTAATCAATTAACTAAAAGAATTAAACACAAACTAATAATTAGCAGTTAGTACAGAAAAGCCTTCCACTCCAGTTCTTTGTTGCCTCAAGGTTTAATTATTTAGTAATGAAATTTTAAGTAATTTCCTTGCAGGAGTCCATGACAAACTTGTATCATACGAGAAAGGATTAATTAAAAGTAAGAAAGGTAAACTCATGTGTGATCCTGGAAACTCGCAACGTAATCTATCATTCATCACGACGACCAATCAACAACGTAGACGTCAGAGGGTGAGATTTCAACAAGGCCAGGAAAAGGAGGGGAGCTAACGACTAACCAGTCGTTTTCCACCTCCAGGGGCAGCTTGGCGTTTTCAATGGATGGGGAAAATTATCAGAATTTCCCTTGTTTACCAGCACTCAATAATCCTGAACATTTAAATAAAACTTTGAGGCCAACATGAATAGAACAGCAACAACCGAAAGCATACCAGATACAATCAGGACAGTGGGTCGGACTATTATACCGAGTTGCCATACAATTCAAAGACTCACAAACGAGACAAGTGGTACTAATGACTAATAATTATGTAGTGAATTTATCAGGGTATAATTTTATCAGTATTAGACAAGGGTTTAAAATGTATTCCCACTACATTGCCAAGGTTCCACGGAATTAAAAACTTGAGAAAATTGCACTTGAAAGATGATTTTAAAGGTGAAAAGCATGATGTTAATAATATTAATAGTTATGTGAATAGCAATAGAGATATTAGTTCTCAAGATGAAAGTTTTTATTCATGTGAATCAGATAGCGATGCCAATGCTTATTATAAATTTAACACGAATAATGTGGTTTATAAAAGCACCTTTGTTCCACCATTTAGAAACAAAGTTATACAACAATTTTCCAACCTAGTTCAATTTACGTTGGAAAAGGAATTGTCTATGTTTTATAAAAATCAACATAATGTGGTGTATAAGTTGAGTAAGAAAGAATGGCAGAGTTTATTGAAACTCAGCCAAAATAAACAGCTGATATTTAAACCAGCAGACAAAGGTGGTAAACTGGTTGTCTTAAGTTACACACAATATTTAGATATGTGCTATGCACATTTACAAAAATAAACTGTATACAAGATGGTGGATAGAGAATTTTATGAAAATGCACTGGTAGAATATAAAAATTTGATTAATAAAGGGTATATGCATAGATACTTCTCGTATGAGGACATATAAAGTTTAATATAAAAGATAGTACAATGGCTTATTTTTGTGTCCCAAAAATTCATAAAAATTTACAGAACCCACTGGGCTAACCTATAGTTTCAGTATGTGGGTATTTTACCCATAATTTGTCAACTGTTTACATCAATACCTTTACAAAATAGATGTCTCTTTACCCGCTTATTAAGGACATTTTCCAACTTATTGAAAAAGTAAAAGGAGTGAAATGGGAAAAGGAGGTTTTTCACAGTAGAAGATGTTATGAATCTATATACAAACATACAGCAAGAATTTGGTTTGGAAGCAATATTATACTTTCTTAAGGATTCCACAGTACACATCATATTATCAAACTGGTAAAATTTTGTTCAGAATATAACACTTTCGAATTTAATGGAAAGTTATATAGACAGCAACAAGGAACTGCAATGGGGGCAGCATTTGCCCCCATGTATGCGCATATCTTTATGGAGCTATATGAACAACTATATGTATATAGTAACTTCTTTAGGAAGCATGTAGGTCAATATTACAGATATACAGATGATTTGTTGTTTGTATGCGGGGGGGGGTGAGAACAGGTAGAACAATTTGCTTTTGATTTACATCAAAATAGATTTAATATTAAATTTGATGGGCTCTACTAGGAAAAGTAGTCCATTATTTGGATATTATTTTAAGAGGTAAGATTAAAGGAAGTATGTTTTTCTTCCGGCTTTTCCCGGTTAGGGGTCACCACAGCGGAACTCTGGTCCGCTAATGATTGGCAGTAGATTTTTACGGTGCCGAGGTACCAGCCCACCTCCCAACCTTCAACGAAGCCACGCCCATTCACACGTCTTTCGAACGCCACTCGATCATGGGGAGAACATGCAGACTCCACACAGAAGGCGCTCCAGCAGAGAATCGAATGGGAGAACCTCTTGCCGTGAGGCAACAACGCTACCGATGCACCACCGTGGCCAAGGTTAAAGGAAGTATACAAATAAAAATATATAGAAAATTTTAAGATCAAAATAATATACTTCATGGGGAAAGTCGTCAACCCCCCCCCAAATACATTCAAATCTATTCCTTATGGAGAATATGTTCGAATAAAAAGGCTTTGTAATAACATTGAAGAAGGAGAACAAGAAATTGATCAAGCTAAGCAAGCTTTTTTACAAAGAGGGTATGAAGTTAAATGGATAGAAGAAGCAATGACAAAATTATCAAAATATCACACTAAGACGGGGACAAAAGGTGGTAATAGAAAACAAAAGATTTAATAGATAAGTTGGAAAGTATGTTTTTTGTTACTAGGTATACTCTCTTTTCAGATAAACTTTTAAGTACAGTTAAATATGTTTGGGACAGATTAGCTAAATGTACACATATATATATAATACTAGCCAGTTACAAGTTTCCTATTCTAAGGGGAGAAGCATACAGGATTTCTTAGTGTATGGTAAATTTCAACTACCTAGTTTGGATATGTATCAGGAAATACAACATAAAGGTACTGTTCCCTGTGGCAAATGTAAATGTTGTGCACATGTAGTAAATAATTTTGATTACAACAATGGAAGAAAGTTTCAGGTTAATGGGACTTCTGAATGCCACAGTGAAAGAATAATATATGCAATATGTTGTCCTTGTAACAGATTTTATATTGGTGAAAGCAAGAGAAGCCCTTCAGTAAGAATAAGTGAACATATAAGGGATGTTACACTAAGGGAAGATGTACTAATCCAGTAGCAGTGCATTTTAAAGAGGTACATAATAGTGATCCTAAGGATCTAAAAGCTACAGTTTTAGAACAAGTTATAAATTATATTTGTGTTAATAATGTCAGACAAACTGTGGAAAAAATAAATATTTTTTAAACTATGGTACCCTTTACCCTGGGGGAATGAACAGGAAATGTAATTGGAGATGCATGTCATAAAATTTTGCTACTTTTTAATAATTGTTAAATTGTATAACTGACTGATTAGTGGATGTATAAATAGCGTGAAGCAAAAGGAAAATGGTATACTCTGTAAAGGCATTTTTGCCAAGGCGCTAGTGGAGAGAGTATTGCTTGCTTTTTACCTTGTTTTATTAAATCATTTGTTCGTGGACTTCACTGGCTTTTTTGTGGTACTTTATTAGTGCTCCGTTTTTCTTGGTGGTTATTATAATACTTCATCTTGCCTTGCAGAAGTAACAGTATAATCTTGCCTTGCTGAGTTATTTAGATTAGATAGGGACAGTTAATCTTCAGACAGTCAGGGCACTACAGCTAGTTAGAGGTTTTCTAAAAATCAATGTGAGCTCTATCCTACAGTATTATTTTCATATTTTGTGTGTGCAAAACTCTTGTTATTTCTTAGAATCTGTTATTCAGTATTTACAGGTTTTACATTCTTTTATTATTAAATGTTTTACTATCTGTCATTGTGGCTGGTTATTTAGTGAATATTTTTAATAATCTGACAGTGTTTATGCTTATTGTAATTACACCCAGGTCACTATGAAAAGCTTTACAAATGGTAGCAAGTAAACCAAGCAGTATCAATATCTATTTTACTCAATATAACTGAACACTCCTTTTGAAGGGTATTGTGGTATCTGACTGGTGGCAACAGTCACCTTCTAATTTGGGAAAGGAGACACAGCAGGTGAATCTGTGCCAGTCTCTCCCAAGAGTGTGTGTATGTGTGACTATCAGATATTTAAGAGCAAGTGTGTCAGATACCCATAACTAGGACACAGGTGCTCTGCAGTGGTTGGTGTGGAGACATTTGGGGACCTGGAGTGAAGCATATAGTCCATCCCCAGGTTTGGAGTCGCTTCCCGGTGTACTCTTAGGGGAAATTTTGCATTTCTATCCCTGCTTTTACTGATGCGCCCTGACCAGAGACAGAAGTGAAGATTAAGGCTCCTCAGTTACTGACGCAGCATAAACAGGGCCCGTCAAATATTGGTGCCAGCAGTGTGGGATTTTTTTTAATTGAGCTTTGGTAACCTGTGGGTAGTTGTCACTGAGGTGTGCACTCTTCACAGCCATAAGATAAACAGAGTTTCATTGCCAACATTTTTATTCATTTTTTAGTCAAATTTAGTCAGAGACAGCAGAGGATTACAGCAAGCTGACAAGGAACCAGTTGGCCAAGGTGTGCGAAGCCAAAGGACAGATGCTTGCCAACCTGACTAAGAAAGCAATGATCTCAGCTTTAGTTGCAGCCGCAGAGCAAACTAGCAGCTCTGAGGATATCCAGTTTGACGTTGTGGTTGTGCAGTCTTTACAGGCAGGACAGTTTACCTTTTCTTTAGTACTTAAAAATCCATCTGGAGTTAGAGAGACTCGAATTGGAGGCTCAGGAGAAGTGGCGTCAGTATGAACTGTGACACTTGGAGGCTAAGGAGAAGGAGAAACAGCATGAGCATGAAAAGGAATTGGAGAACAAGTGTTTGGAGGTGGAAGCTGAAGAAAATAGCACAAAAAGGAGTGTCCAACCCTTCAAAAGGGTCATGGAGATAATGGGGAAGGGAATAACCAGAAGCTATAAAGGTCAGTAAATATTTTCCTCAGTACATGGGGGGGTGATGACTTTGACAGTATTATTAACATACTTGAGAGGATATGTAAACAGTATAATGCTGAAAGAGGGCTGTGGGTATGGTTCCTGACCCCCTTACTCCATGGTAGAGCTGATAATGCAACTGCTAAACTGTTTGACATTTGAGTGATTGAATTACAATAATGTAAAACAAGGTTTACTTGACTGTTTCAAATCAATCCCTGCAACGTATAAAAAAAAATTAGTGAACATAGATGCAAGGCAGATAAAGTGTATATGGAATTACACTGTTGATTTAAGTACTTACTTTCACAGGTGGGTGTGTGAGTGTCAGGTCACCACTTTTGAAGACTGGCAGACCTCTTGTTGAGGGAACAAGCTCTCAGCACTTTGCCTGAGGACATGAGGATCTGGCTGACAGACCGAGAGAGTGTAACTCTGCAAATGAGTTGGGGAGAAAAGGGGATCTCTACTTGGCAAGCAGGGCACCACTGCATAAGAAAGGGATATCCAGTGCTGCACACGGACATAAGGGAATCCATGAAGGGACAGCCTAAACCACTCCAGAGTTCATCAGCAACAGGGAAAGCCACTGGTTCAAGCACATGGTCAGGATCAGGGATTAGATGTTTCAAACGTAATCAGAGGAGCCATGTAGCAAACAAATGTCCATTGAAGCAAGGTGAGAAACAAAAGGTGAGGGAACCAGCAAGTGGGAATGACAGAATGCTAACGGTAACTTGTCTGGAAACAGGGGTGCCAAACTATCACCAAAATATGCAGCTTATCATAGTGGATGGAAGACAGGCCACTGCTCAGAGACAGACAGCTTCTGATATAACCATTATGAGGCCTGCAGTGGTTAAAACATACCTGTTTGGGCAGTCCATACCAGTCAGAGCTTTGGGTGAGATCTCATTCCACCTGTTTGGGCAGTCCATACCAGTCAGAGCCTTGGGTGGGATCCCATTCCAAATACCTTTGGCCAGGGTTAACCTTAACTGGGAGGGTGGAAAACAGAATAAGCAGGTAGGTGCGTTTGAAGACATCCCTGCAGGTGTCTTAATAGGGAATGATTTTGATAATGTAGTACCGTGTGTGCAAGCAGTTACACAATCAAGCTTGGAGACAGGCATGTAGGTATGGCAGCCTGGGGGAGACCCAGACAGACCTTCTGCCTGACACTGGGGATGGTGATGTAGTTACTTCAGGTAGGGCATTATCTTGTAGCAGCGAGCCTGAAGATGAACCACGGCTGCTGGTAGATACTGGTCCTCCCATGGACATGGTGACTTGCAAGGACAGAGGTGAGTGGTAGTACCCAGGATGACAGCGAGTCACCACTGTCAGAAGGTATTAGGCTTCCTGTGTAAGGGGAGCTGGGAGAGGATGAGGTTACAAAGACCGTTGAAAGAGGCTCAGCTTTCCGATCCTACTTGACGAAACTTGAGAGAGGTAGCCAAGGAGGCACCTGATGCTCAAGGAAAGAGGAAGTCTATATAGTGGAAAGTACAGTTGTGTACACTTACCATAAATGTAGATGTTAGAGTGTCTTCACTGTTGCAGTCATGACTGTAGGGTTCTCCCCTGCCGGCAGGCAATCCTCAGTCGGCCAGAATCCCAAAGTCTGGGTCCGGCGTCAGCTGTTCAGACATGCTCCCTGACGTCAGAGCGCCAGGAGTACAAAGTTTTTCTTGCCCCAGATGTCAGGAGTCCCAAAATGACTAAGGTCCCATAACCTTTGCAAATACACCTCAGAAGAATGGAGGAAAAAGGAACCACACAAAAATAAAAATAAGAGGGGCCAGGAGGGAGGGAAACCCAGACTGCAACAGTGAAGACACTCGAACATCTACATTTACGGTGTGTGTAAACAACTGTACTATGTTCATCGTGTTTCACTGTTGCAGTCATGACTGTAGGGTAGAATCCCAAAGCAGAATGAAAGGGAGGTGGTCATAAAGAAGAAGGGGCGGCTAAAAGGCCCTGCAAGACTGCAGAAGCAAAGCCTGCCCTAGACTTAGAGTAGAGAGGTAGATTGTAGTGCTTTGAAAAAGTATGCACTGAACTCCAAGTTGCAGCTTCCAAAATGTCTTTGGTAGGAACTCCCCTGAGGAAGGCAGCAGAAGTGGCAGCAGCTCTGGTGGAATGAGTACGTATACTCCCTGGGATTAGCTTTCCATGGTGTGAATAACAAAATCTGATTCCATGAGCAATCCATTTAGAAATGGTCTGTTTTGAAATGGCTTTACCTTGGGAACTTGAAGCATAAGAAAAAAACAATTGCTCTGATTTTCTGATGTCCTTGGTTCTGTCCAGGTAAAAACGTAGTTGCCGGTGTACATCCAAGGAATGTAAGATTCTTTCCCCTTTATTTTGAGGAGTAGGGAAAAAAGTTGGCAAGTGAATAGTTTGATTTAAAGCCACTTTGGAAACCACCTTAGGCATGAAAGTAGGATTAGTCCTTAAAGACACCCTGTCTTGATGAAAAATAATATAAGGTTCCACAGCCATGAGAGCTTGCAACTCCAAAACTCTCCTGGCAGAGGTCATAGCTAAGAGGATGGCTGTTTTCCAAGATAAAAACTTGATGTCAGAAGAGGCAGCAGGCCCAAAAGGAGGCAAGGTGAGCATAGTTGAGATCCCAAGCAGGAATGGGAGAAGATCTAGGAGGTCTTAAGTTCTTAGCTCCTCTGAGAAACTGTCTCATGAGCTGATGGGAAAAGATTGGAGGATCTGTATTATAATGAGCAGAAATAGCAGAGGCATGTATCTTAATGGAAGAGAAAGAGAGACCCTTATGTAAGAGATCTGTCAGGTAAAGTAAAATCAAAGGAATGTTCGGAATAAGAGGTCCTGAATCCTGAGCCTGCACCCAGGAACAAAATCTTTTCCATTTTCCTGCATAAGATTTTCTAGTGCTAGGACGTCTGGCTTCTAAAATGACATCCATAACCTGCTTGGGTAGGAGAGAATGTATCAAAGACCCTGGATTAACCAGGCCGCCAGGCTGAGAGTTCTGACATGGGAGTGTAGAACCTGACCCTGGTGCTGGGACAGAAGGTTCGGAGTCTGTGGCAAAACCCAAGGGGGCTCCAGATATAGGTTTTTCAGAGTTGGGTACCAAAACTGTCGAGGCCAATTTGGGGCCAACAAGATTATCATCCTGGGCTTGTCCTGTTTGATCTTTAATAATACCAGTGGAAGAAGAGGAAGAGGCGGAAAGGCATATGCCGAGAGGTTTCTCCAACTGAATGATAGTGCATCCACTTTCCAAGCTTGTTCGTGGAAAGTCCTGGTGCAAAAAAATCTGTAGTTGATGATTGAGGTGGGATGCAAAGAGGTCTATGTGAGGACATCCCCAGACTGCTGTTATCCTGAATATTTCGGTGTCCAGCATCCACTCATGTGGGTTCAAAAGGTTTCTGCTCAGACTGTCTGCCAGGAAGTTTTGCTTCCCTGGTAGAAACTGAGCTTGAAGTTCCAGATTGCAAGCTAGAGCTGTGTTCCATAGATCCATGGCTAGTCTGCAAAGGGGGTAAGAATGAGATCCCCCTTGCTTGTTTATGTACCACAAAACTGTGGCGTTGTCTGTCCGTATCAGTAGTTGTCCTGGTTGAAGAAGATTCCTGAAGGCCAATAGAGCTTTCTGAACGGCTAACATTTCCTTTAAATTGATATGCAGGTGCTTCTGATCCTTTGTCCAAAGTCCCTGCAGACAGTTGCCTTAAAAATGGGCTCCCCATGCATAATCCGAGGCATCCGTGGTTAGTAACCGAGTGGCCGGAGGCAGACAGAAGGGTTTTCCTTTGTTTAGAGTGCATACTTTGGACCACCAAAGGAACTCCTTTTGAAGACAAGGCAGGACGGGGATCAGAATGTCTAAACTGTGGCAATGCTGCGACCATACACTTTTTAGGTACCACTGTATTTTCCTCATATGTAGCCTTGCATATGGTACGAGAAGGATGCAGGAGACCATGTAACCCAAAGTCTGCAGGAATCTCCTTGCAGATAGCTGAGTTAAAGTTGCCAAGGTTTTGAAAGTTAGAGCCAGCTGTAACTGCTTTTCGTGTGTCAGAAATGCCATCTGGGTTGTTGTGTTTAGAGAAGCACCCAGAAAAATTATCTGTTGTGAGGGTGTCAAATCTGACTTTTTTATGTTTACAGTGAATCCCAGGAACTTGAGAAGATTTTGAACAAACTGTAGATGCTGTAGTAAGACCTCCTTGCTGTCTGCCTGAATAAGACAGTCGTCCAGATAAGGGTAAATTTGTATTCCCTTGAGTCTGCAATAAGCTACTACTGGAGCCAGGCATTTGGTGAAGACCCTGGGTGCAGTAGACAATCCAAAGGGCAGCACAGAGAATTGAAAGTGCCTCGATCCGGCCTTGAACCTGAGGTATTTTCTGCGCTCCTGCCTGATGGGAATGTGTAAATATGCCTCCTTTAAATCCAAAGTTACCATCCATGCATTCTTGGTCAGCATTGGAAGCAGCTGCTGCAGAGTTAGCATCTTGAATTTTGGTATCTCTAGAAAAGTGTTCAAGACGGACAGATCCAGAATGGGTCTCCATGAATTTTGTTTCCTGGGACTAGAAAGAGCCTTGAATAAAAGCCTTTTCCTATCTCTGAACGTGGAACTAGTTCTATGGCTTTTATAGCCAAAAGAGCTTCCACCTGGTTTAAGGCCTCTGTCCATTGATGTTTTGGAAGATCTGGCCATCCGCTTGGCCTTGGTAAGGTATGAAAATGGAATTTGTAACCTCTTGAAACCACATCCAGAACCCACTTGTCTTGGGTTATACGAGTCCAATTTGGGTGAAAAAGAGAAAGTTTTCCTCCGAGAGGGGCTTCCAGGCAAGAAGTTCCTGCAGCCCAACAGAGGGAGTCATTGAGTCGGCTTCCTATGAGCTTGCGACCTGTCCTCTCCTCCCCTAGGGGTGGAAGCAGTCCACTGTCTTGGTCTATAAGAGGCTTGTGTTTGAGGCCTTCCTCGTGAGCGTCTGTATCTACCCCTCTGAGGCCTGTCTGAATTGGGAAAGGACCAATTTTTTGTAGGCCAATTCCTACTAAATCTGGGTGGCTGTACTTGTAAGAAATCTTTAACTGTTTGCATGGATTTTGCCTTATCCTCCATCTTTTTAATCACCTCTTCAGCTTTAGATCCAAACAAAACATTATGCTGAACAGGAGCATCCAATAATTTAGCTTTTACTTGATCCGGCAAATTTTGTTCCTTTAACCATGCATGCCTTCTAATTTCTGTACCAGAGGCAACAGCCCGACAAGAAGCCTCCAAGGCATCAAAACCACAGTGTAAACCATGTTTCCCAACTTGTTCAGTAGCATGCATTAAATCATGTAATTCCTTATCATCTGCACAGGCGGAAATGGAAGTTAGCTTTTGTTTTAAAACAGACAGGAGAAATTGCTGGTATTTCAGCATATGAAACTGACAGTTTAAAGCCCTAATAGATAAAGCAGCAGAAGTGTACACTTTTTTGCCCCATCTTTCTAAAGATCTGGAGTCCTTCTTAGTGGGAATGGGGTTCTTAGCAGAAGCGGCCTTAACTCCCTTAGGACCCTGAGAAATGGTTTCAGAGTCAGCAGTAGGGTTCTTGTATAAAAACTGGTGGGAATCAGGAACCCTGTAATATCTATCGGGCTTAACAGGAGCCAGAGGAAAAGAGTCAGGGGTTAAGTTAGCCTCCGAAAAAGCATCATCCACAATATCCAAATCAGGAGGAATAGCCAGGGGTCTATGCTGGGGAAGAAGAAGAAAATCCCTTAGTCTTTTCTTAGATTCTGAATACTCCTGTCCTTCCCAGTGAAAATGTTCCCTCATTTCATGCAAAGTTTCCCCGAAAGAGAAATCCACAGGGGGAGAAGCTGAGGGGATGGATTCCTCAGCATCAGAATCCTCATAAGGAGGGAAAGAATAATCCTGGTCAGAAGAAGAAACTGAAGAAACAGAAGCCTGATCAGAGGAGTCATAATAAACTTCCTGCCTTGGCCTTTTATCTGGAGGGGGATGTGAACCCCTAATCATAGTGAGTAAGTCCTCTGCCATCTTAAGTAACTGTTTCTGTGACTTGGGAGCCGGATCAGAAGAGGCATGTGTTGCAGTCTTTGATTTGGAAGGAGTCTTTGGCTTTGCCTTTATTAGAAGCCGAGTAGGCCTGAAAACCCCTTCGGAAGCCGGTACCTGCATAGCGGCTCCGGACCCATCCGAAGGAGCATTGTCCGAAGGTCCTGCAACAGAAGTATTCAAAGGCCTAGTTGGCTCCTCGTGTGAGTCCGTTTCGGCCATCGGTTCCGAAATGGCCTACGACAGGGGCTGCAAAAGCGCCTCACTGACGATGACCGAACCTGAAGCTGGCTCTGCTTGTACAATATAGTCAAATTTGGACCTCGGAGGCCTGTCTTTGTCCTTACGTCGTTTGTGAACTCCGGTAGCCGGAACCGTATCCGACAACATTTTGTAATTAAAACGCATACCGAAGTAGTGAAATGCAAAATCGTACCTTTGTTTAATTGTACGTTGATTGAATCTAGCACAAAACCGACAACTAGCTACGTCGTGGTCAGGGCCTAAGCAAGGAATACAGTAAGAATGGAAACCCTTATGAGGTATTTGCTTCCCACATGAAATACAATTATTAACTTTTTCTGACATCGGATTGGAGCAAGAAAAAAGTTTCCCCAACGGAGTACTTAGCTTTGAGTACGAGAATAAAGTCTTCGGACTGAAGATTGTTCAGAAAAGTTTGTCAGGAGTCAGCAGACCGGCACTTGCGAACTGCTATCACCGCACGGCAAGAAAGACTGGAGAACATGGCGTCTGCTGTCAGCTTTGTACTCCTAGCGCTCTGACGTCAGGGAGCATGGCTGAACAGCCGACGCCGGACCCAGACTTTGGTATTCTGGCTGACCGAGGACTGCCGGCCGGCAGGGGAGAACCCTACAGTCATGACTGCAACAGTGAAACACGATGAACATCAAAGGGTTACTGTACAGACAGTGGACCCCTGAGGGAGGACTGCAGGGTGGGGTATTACAGCAGATAGTAGTGCCCAGAGCCTACCATCTAGCACTTCTAGCCATAGCCCATGACATTCCTTTTGCAGGTCATATGGACATAAAGCACACCAAGACGAATTATGCAGTCTTTTTATTGGTATGGGATTGCAAAAGATGCAACAGAATACTGCATGACCCGTGAGCTGTGTCAAAAGGTAGGCAAGGCAGGAGACAAGGTCAAGGGTCCGGTGATGCCTCTGCCTGAAGACCTGTTTCAGAGGGCAGCTATAGATATCGTGGGGCCTGAATACAAGTTCTACAGGGAAAAAGTGTATCCTGGTAGTGGTAGATTATGCTACTAGATAATGGAGGAGAGAGCCAATGCCTCAGAGTGAGGCAAATTGGCAAATGCTTATTAGAAATTTTCAGCAGAGTAGGTTTTCCCAAGGAAGATACCGACTGGCTGAGGTTTCAACTTTATGACAGACCCATTTGCTTATCTGTGGAAACATTGTGGGGTGAAGCATCTAAAAACCATCCCCTACTGTCCCCAGACTAATGGTCTTGTGGAGAGGTTAAACTCTACATTAAAGACTATGCAACAGGCATTTGAAGACCAGTTTTAAAAGGGAATGGGACAAATATTTTCCCCATTTACTATTTGCATACAGAGAGGTACCTCAAGAATATACTGGCTTTTCACCCCTTGAGTTGCTGTACGGGCATAGGGTGAGGGGGACCTTTAGATTTGATTTGTGATGAGTGAGAGGGTGAGTGTGAATCCCACAAGGCATCTGTTGTGATGTATGTCCTAAACATCAGGACAAGGTTTAGGGAACTCATGTGTTTGGCCCAGGAGAAAGTACAGTTGTGTACACTTACCATAAATGTAGATGTTAGAGTGTCTTCACTGTTGCAGTCATGACTGTAGGGTTCTCCCCTGCCGCAGGCAGCCCTCGGTCGGCCAGAATCCCAAAGTCTGGGTCCGGCGTCGGCTGTTCAACTCTGCTCCCTGATGTCAGAGCACCAGGAGTGTAAAGCTGACAGCCGACACCATCTTCTCCAGTTTTTCTTGCCCCAGATGTCAGGAGTCCCAAAATGAAAATGATCCCAAAACCTTTGCAAATGCACCTCAGAAGAATGGTGAAGAAAGGAACCACACAAAAGTAAAAATAAGAGGGGGCAGGAGGGAGGGAAACCCAGACTGCAACAGTGAAGACACTCGAACATCTACATTTATGTTAGGTGTACACAACTGTACTATGTTCATCATGTTTCACTGTTGCAGTCATGAGTGTAGGGTAGAATCCCAAAGCTGAAAGAAAGGGAGGTGGTCATAAAGAAGAAGGGGTGGCTAAAAGGCCCTGCAAGACTGCAGAGGGAAAGCCTGCCCTAGACTTAGAGTAGAGAGGCAAATTGTAGTGCTTAGAGAAAGTATGCACTGAACTCCAAGTTGCAGCTTCCAAAATATCCTTGGTAGGAACTCCCCTGAGGAAGGCTGAAGAAGTGGCAGCAGCTCTGGTGGAATGAGTCCATATGCTCCCTGGGATTTGCTTTCCATGGTGTGAATAACAAAATCTAATTCCATGAGCAATCCATTTAGAAATGGTTTGTTTAGAAATGGCTTTACCTTGGGAACTGGAAGCATAAGAAACAAACAATTGTTCTGATTTTCTGATGTCCTTGGTTCTGTTCAGGTAAAAACGTAGCTGTCGATGTACATCCAAGGAATGTAAGATCCTTTCCGCTTTATTTTGAGGAGTGGGGAAAAAGGTTGGCAAGTGGATAGTTTGATTTAAAGCCACTTTAGAAACCACCTTAGGCATGAAGGTCAGATTAGTCTTCAAAGATACCCTGTCTAGATGAAAAATAATATAATGTTCCACCACCATAAGAGCTTGTAACTGTGAAACTCTCCTGGCAGAGGTTAGTGCCAACAGGATAGCTGTCTTCCAAGATAAAAACTTGATGTCAGCAGAAGCGGCAGGCTCAAAAGGAGGCAAGGTTAGTTTTTCCAAAACATAATTGAGATCCCAAGCAGGAATAGGAGGAGATCTAGGAGGTCTTAAGTTCTTAGCTCCTCTGAGGAACTGTCTCATGAGCTGGTGGGAAAAGATGGGAGGGTCTGTATTACAATGAGCAGAAATAGCAGAAGCATGGATCTTAATGGAAGAGAAAGAGAGACTCTTATGTAAGAGATCCGTCAAGTAAAGTAGAATTAAAGTAATGTTAGGAAGAAGAGGATCAGAATCCTGAGCCTGCATCCAGGAACAAAATCTTTTCCATTTTCCTGCATAAGATTTCCTAGTGCTAGGACGTCTGGCTTCTAAACTGACATTCATAACCTGCTTGGGTAGAAAAGAAGAAATCAAAGGCCCTGGATTAACCAGGCCACCAGGCTGAGAGTTCTGACATGAGAGTGTAGAACCTGACCCTGATGTTGGGACAGAAGGTTCGGAGACTGAGGTAAAATCCAAGGGGGCTTCAGGCATAGGTTTATTAGAGTTGGATACCAAAACTGCCGAGGCCAATTCGGAGCCAACAAGATTATCATCTTGGGTTTGTCCTGTTTTATCTTCAATAAAACTCGTGGAAGAAGAGGTAGAGGCAGAAAGGCATATCCCGAGAGATTCCTCCAACAGAATGACAGGGCATCCACTTTACAAGCCTCTCTGTGGAATGTCCTGGTGCAAAACTTCTGTAGCTGATGATTTAGATGGGATGCAAAGAGATCTATGTGAGGACATCCCCATATAGCTGTTATCATCCTGAATATTTTGGTGTCCAGCATCCACTCATGTGGATCCGAAAGGTTTCTGCTCAAACTGTCTGCCAGCAAGTTTTGTTTCACTGGTAGAAACTGAGCTTGAAGATCCAGATTGCAAACTAGAGCTGTGTTCCATAAATCCATGGCTAGTCTGCAAAGGGGGTAGGAATGAGATCCCCCTTGCTTGTTTATGTACCACCTGTGGTGTTGTCTGTCCGTATTAGTAGTTGTCCTTGGCTTTGCCTTTACTTGAAGCTGAGTAGGCCTGAAAACCCCTTCGGAAGCCGGTACCTGCACAGCGGCTCCAGACCCATCCGAAGGAGCATTGTCCGAAGGTCCTGCAACAGAGATATTTAAAGGCCTGGTTGGCTCCTCATGAGAGTCCGTTTCGGCCATCGGTTCTGAAATGGCCGATGACAGAGGCTGCAAAAGCGCCTCACTGACTATGGCCAAACCTGAAGCTGGCTCCACATGTGCGCTATCATCAGATTTGGACCTCGGAGGCCTGTCTTTATCCTTGCGACGCTTGTGAACTCCGGTAGATGGAACCGTGTCCGGCGACATTTTGTAGTTAAAGCGCCTACCGAAGTAATGAAAAGCAAAATCGTACCTTCGCTTGATTGTACGTTGATTGAATCTAGCACAAAACCGACAACTAGCTACGTCGTGGTCAGGGCCTATGCAAGGAATAAAGTAAGAATGAAAATCCTTATGAGGTATTTGCTTCCCACATGAAATACAATTATTAACTTTTTCTGACATCGGAGTGGAGCAAGAAAAAAGTTTCCCCAACGGGGTACTTAGCTTTGAGTGGAGAAGAAAGTCTTCGGACCGAAGTATGTAGAAATATTCGTCAGGAGTCTACCGACCGGCACTTGCGAACTATCACCGCACGGCAAGAAAGACTGGAGAAAATGGCGTCGGCTGTCAGCTTTATACTCCTGGCGCTCTGACGTCAGGGAGCAGAGTTGAACAGCCGACGCTGGACCCAGACTTTGGGATTCTGGTCGACAGAGGGCTGCCTGCCGGCAGGGGAGAACCCTACAGTCATGACTGCAACAGTGGAACACGATGAACATCGCAACAGGAGCCCAACAGCAGAAAAAGGTTTGGTATGACAGGAATGCTAGAGACAGAGAGTATGCTGTGGGGCAACAGGTTATGGTGCTCATTCCTATCAGCAGGCAGCTTGGGAGCGACCCTTTGAAGTGGTAAGGAAAATTTGTGAATTTAACTACATGGTAAACTTAGTGGGCAGGAACATAAGTTGTACCATGTTAATATGATGAAACCATGTTATGACAGGGAGGCTCTGGTGAGGAGTATTTGCTGTGGATGGCAGGAGTCATCTGAGGAGGATCTGGTCATTGATCTCAGTGAGGCAAGGACTGACACTTCTGTGGGAGTGGTAGGAATATCTCAGTGGCTATCCCCTAGTCAGGTAAAAAAGAAAATACGAAAAGTGTTACAGGAGTTTGGGGGCATATTCACTGGGAAACCTGTGTGCAACCATCTAGTGCAGCACCATGTGGATACAAGACCCAAAGGCCTATTAAGCAAGCTCCTTATAGGATGCCTGAGTGAGTCGGACTTTGAAGGAGAAGCTAAAGGAGATGTTGGAGCTGGGGGTAATCCAGGAGTCCAGTAGTCCTTGGGCTTCTCAAGTAGTGTTGGTACCAAAAAATGATGGTAGTGCAAGATTCTGCATAGACTACAAAAAAGTTGCACAGTTATACAGAGTCAGATGTGTACCCCATGCCTAGAACAGATGAATCTTTAGAACAGCTGGGTGGGGCTAAGTATCGGACTACAAGTGATCTGACCAAGGAATACTGGCAAGTGCCCTCGACTCCCATTGCTAGAGACAGGTCACCTTTTGGATTATTTTAGTTTATAAGGATGCCCTTTGGGATGAAAAATGCCCCAGCAACCTTCCAGGGGTTAGTAGAACATATCTTAGTAGGAGACTATGCCCTAGCTTAATTGGATGATATTGTCATTTACAGTCATTCCTGGCAACACCACCTTCAAACATGCCGCGGACATCTTGGGTAGATTAAAAAGGGCAGGGTGGACCATTTAGCCCAACAAGTGTTAGGTGGGTAATTCAGAGGTCTCCTACCTAGGACAGAGTAGGGAGTGGAAAGATTAGACCAGAACCTGCAAAGTGGAGGTTATTCAGGCATGGTCTATCCCGGTTACCAAAAAGCAGTGGCAGCATACCTAGGGACACAGCAGGGTACTACAGAAATGTGTGCCCAATTATAGTACAACAGCTGCACCCCTTACTGACCTAACAAGGAAAAACAAGCCTGATAAGGTAGTATGGACCACAAAATGTGAGCAGGCCTTCCAAAAGCATAAAGAATTTTGGGAGGACCCCCTATATTAGCCAGTCCAGATTTCAGTAATGCCAATGGATTCTCAATACAGAGTATAGGCTGATGAGTTTCTTGACAAGCCCATTTTTCTCAAGCAATGATTTTTCAGGGTCACTTGACAAACTAGCTTAAGTCTTAAAAGGGGATGGGGAGAATGTGAGAATATCAGATACTGTTATCTGTGCTAGCATGGCTGGCTGAAGTTTTGTAAATAATTGTGAATTACCTGGTGTTACACATGCCTAGCTATAATTTTGTAATTTAGTTTATGTCTTTGATTATCACTCTGATTTATGCAAGATGTTTGAATGTCAAACAATGTTCTTCTGTCTGACCAAATGTGCATGTTTTTTTCAGACAGAATTCTGAAAGTATGTTATGCCAAAGTCAGCTGACATAGATGTGAGAAGTCTGATATGAGAGAGTACAATTCTTATAGCAGCTTCCTGTTACTTTTAAAGAAATCTGCTATAAAAGCAGGTTCAGAGTCAGTTGTTCAGTTGTTTTCCAGAGCTGTTCAGCAGTAGTAGTTCAGGTGTTTCCATTGTAGTAGTTCCAGTCGCTGAGGACAGACCACAGCCTTAAGTGTGGACATAATCCCTCATCTTGCCTTGCTGAGCTACTTTGATTAGATGGGAACAATTAATCTTCAGATAGTCGGGGAACGAACAGTTGTGTACATTTACCATAAATGTAGATGTTACAGTACATTCACTGTTGAATTCATTACATTTGGGTTACCTGCCTGCAGGTAGCCCTCAGCTGGTCTGTGTATCAAAGTCTTGGATCCCTGCATTGGATGCTGTCTCTTCTTCCATGACGTTAGATTGTCAGGGGTATAAAGCATGCAGCCAACGCCATTACATCAGTTTTTCTTGCCCCATATGTCAGGTGCCCCCACAATGGGAAGCAAATATATATATAAGGTTACACCTCCAACGAAAAGCAAATACACCAGAAAGCTGAAATACACTAAACAAGAAGAAAGGTATAGCCAAGAGAAATCAGGGGGCTGGAGGAAAAGTAACCAGGACTGAAAAAGTGAATACACTCAAACATCTACATTTATGGTAAAGTGTACACAACTGTACTCGTGTTTCAGTGTTGCAGTCATTACAGCTGGGTAGATTCCCACAGCTAAGGAAGGGAGGAGGAAGTTAGAGAGCATTAGGACCAGCTATTAAGCCCTGCAAGACCACAGTGGCAAAACCAGCTCTGGATTTAGAGAAAATAGGCAAGTGGTAATGCTTGGTGAAGGTATGTACAGAGCTCCGGGTAGCAGCTTCTAGGATGTCCCTGGTAGGGACACCTCTGAGAAAGGCTGTAGAGGTAGATGCAGCCCTGGTGGAATGTGATCTTATCCCCTGTGGGGTAGGTTTTCCATGGTGCTTGTAGCAGAAATGAATGCAATGGCCTACCCACTTAGAAATAGTTTGCTTTGAAATGACCTTCCCCTCTGCCTCTGCAGCAAAGGCAGCTAGCAGCTGTTCAGTTTTTCTGAGAGGCTTAGTCCTGTCCAAATAAAATCTAAGTTGTCTGTGCATATCCAAAGAGTGCAGTATTCGTTCTCCTTTGTTCTGTGGATTAGTAAAAAAGGTTGGCAAATGAATGGACTGATTAAGGACCACACTGGATATCACCTTGGGCATAAAGGAAGGATTGGTCCTGAGGGACACCCTGTCTGCATGGAAGATGATGAAGAGCTCCACTGCCATGAGGGGCTGTAATTCAGACACTCTTCCTGCTGAAGTGATGACTAGAAGGAAGGCTGTTTTCCAAGAAAGGAATTTTAACTCCACAGTTGTAGCTGGCTCAAAAGGAGGTAGAGTGAGCTTTTCCAATACAAAGTTAAGGGTCCCAGGCTGGGGGAGGGGCTCTCCTGGGTGGCCTTAAAGTGTTGGCCCCTCTGAGGAATTGTTTCAGCAGGGGGTGAGAGAAGAGGGGTGGGCTCAGTATTATAATGTGCTGAAATGGCTGTGGCATGAATTTTAACTGATGAGAAGGAAAGGCCCTTGTGTAGCATCTTTGTTAAGTATTGAAGAATATATGGTAAGCTGGGCATTGTTGTGCCCAATCCCCAAGTCTGGCTCCAGGAACAGTATCTTTTCCACTATTCGGCATAGGATTTTTTGGTACTATGCCTCCTTGCCTCCAAAATGACATCTAACACCTGCTTACTGAAGGATGCTATTGGGGAGCTCAGTGAATTAGTCAGGCTGCAAGGTTCAGGGTTTGAAGCTGGGGGTGCAGAATCTGGCCCTCCTGCAGAGACAGCAGGGAAGGGGTCTGAGGCAGGTGCTACGGTACCAGCAGTGACATACTGCGCAACAGGGGGGTACCCAGTGCTGGCGTGGCCAGTCTGGTGCAAATCAGTATTGTCCTTGGTTTGTCCTGTTTGATCTTTAGCAGAACTTTCGCGAGGAGAGACAGAGGGGAAAAGGCATAAACTGAGAGGCTTTCCCAGGTGAAGGACAGGGCACCCACATTCCAAGCTTGATTGTGGGAAGTCCTTGTGCAGACTTTGTCCAATTGGTAGTTCTGAGGGGAGGCAAACAAGTCCATCTCTGGGTTCTCCCATTTGTTTCTCAAAAGGTTGAATATTTTTGGTTCCAGTTTCCACTCATGTAGGTCCAAGAAATTTCTGCTTAGGTCTTCTGCCAGTGAATTTTGCTTGCCTGTCAGGAATTGAGCTTGTAGGTGTACTTGGTAGCTCAAGGCTGTGTTCCACAGAGCCATTGTTAGTCTGCAGAGAGGGCACGAGTGGGTTCCCCCCTGCTTGTTTATGTACCACATAACAGTGGTGTTGTCCATCTTTACCAATAATTGTCCTGAAAGAATGTGGTCCTTGAAGGCTGTCAGAGAATTCTGTACAGCTAACATTTCTTTTTGATTGATATGCAGGTGCATCTGACTCGGATTCCATTTACCCTGAATGCACTGCTCTGCCAAGTGAGCTCCCCATGCATAGTCTGATGCGTCTGTTAGGGTTTGGGTGGCAGGGGGTAGAGTGAATGACAGTCCCTTGTTGTGGTAGTAGGCCTCTGCCCACCAAAGGAACTCTGTCCTTATACAAGGAATGATAGGAATCATTGATTCCAGGTCCTGAGAATTGACACCATAGGCTTTTTAAATACCACTGTAGTTTCCTCATAAGCAGTCTTGCATATGGAATTAGCAGAATTCAAGAGGCCATGAACCCCAGGGCTTGCAGGATTTTCCTTGCAGACAGCTGGGTCTTTGTGGCCAGTAGTTTGAAGTAATCTGTCAAATAAACTTGCTTCTCTGGCATGAGGTAAGCCATCTGGGAAGTTGTGTTTAAGCTTGCTCCCAGGAATACAATTTGTTGGCAGGGTACTAGACGATTTCTTTTCGTTTATGGTGTACCCCAGTGAGGTTAGAAGTTTCTTTACAAATGCCAGATGAGTTGGAA
This sequence comes from Protopterus annectens, assembly GCF_019279795.1. NCBI lineage: Eukaryota > Metazoa > Chordata > Ceratodontiformes > Protopteridae > Protopterus > Protopterus annectens. Next base: position 53,506,381 of record NC_056737.1, on the reverse strand, counting down.
GCATGTCCTGGCTTTCTGCCTGAATTAGACAATCGTCCAGGTATGGGTATACTTGAATATTTATTTGCCTGCAAAATGCAATGACTGGAGCTAGGTACTTTGTGAATACCCTGGGTGCAGTAGATAAGCCAAAGGGAAGTGCAGAGAACTGATAGTGCATGCAGCCTGCTCTGAAGCACAGGTATTTTCTGCAAGATTCCCTTATTGTAATGTGCAGATAAGCTTCCTTTAAGTCTAAGGTTGCCAACTAGGCATCTTTGCCTAGCATAGGAAGCAGCTGATGAAGTGTTAGCATTTTGAATTTTGGGATTACCAAAAAAGGTGGTCAGCACAGAGAGGTCCAGGATAGGACACCAGGAGCCATCTTTTCTGGGTACCAGGAAAAGTCTTGAGTAAAAACCTTGTCCCCTCTCTTCTGCTGGGACAGGTTGAATAGCCCTGATACTTAGAAGATAGATAACCTGCTTTTGAGCCTCTGCCCACTGATTTGGGGGTAGATCTGGCCAACCGTTTGAGGTTGGTAAGGTGTGAAGTGGAATTTGTATCCTTGGGAAACTATATTTAAAACCCATTTGTCCTGTGTAATGAGTTCCCAGTTTTTTGCATGCAAGGCGATCTTTCCCCCTAAGGGAGCAGGCAGTTGAGCAGGGCTTGGAAGGTTTAATGTTAAGTAATTGTGACAGTTTTCCATAGAGGGGTGTCTTCCTACTTCCAGCTTTGGAAGTGGGAGCCCCCCATTGCTTAGACCTGTGAGTACCTTGAGACTGTAGCCTAGGTAGTCTGCTGTTCCTGGGTTTGGACTGAGAAGGCCTCGAAGGGACAAGAAAGGACCAATTTTTAGAAGGCCAATGCCTAATAAATCTGGGAGGCTGTACTTGCAGAAAAATCTTTAACAGTTTGCATAGATTTAGCTTCTTCCTCCATCTTTTTGAGGACTTCTTCCGCTTTGTTGCCAAACAGGCGATCTTGGTTTAAGGGAGTATCCAGTAATTTAGCTTTAACATAATCTGGCAAATTTTGCTCCTTAAGCCAAGCATGCCTTCTAAGAACAGACCCAGTGACAGCAGCCCTGCAAGATGCTTCTAAAGAGTCAAAACCACATTGCAAAGTAGGTTTACCAATTTGTTCAGCAGAATGCATTAAACACTGTAATTCTTTATTTTCAGCACAGTCAGAAATCAACATAATTTTCTGTTTAATTAGTCCCATAATATGCGGCCGATACTTAACATATGAAACTGGCAGTTTAAGGCCCTAATGGCCAACGTAGCAAGGGTGTATACCTTCTTACCCCATCTGTCCAAGGCCCTAGAATCTCTATCAGCGGGGGTATGGTTTTTGTCAGTAGTAGCCTTAATGTCTTTAGGTCCCTGTGAAATGGTCTCTGGGTCCGCAGTAAGATTCTTGAAGAGGAACTTGTGAGAGTCAGGTACTCTGTAATGCCGGTCAGGTTTCCTGGGAGCCGGAGGTAAAGTGTCTGGGGCCATGCTAGATTCCAAAAATGCATCATCTACAATGTCCAGGACAGGAGGGATAGCTACAGGCCTGTGTTGAGGTAGAGTAAGAATTCCCTAAGCCTCTTTTTGGAGTCAGAGTAATCTTGGCTTTCTCAGCAGAAATGCTCCCTAAGATTGTGCAAGGTTTCACCAAAAGAAAATTCTTCTGGAGAAGAAGCAGAGGGAATGGAGTCCTGTGCATCAGAATCCTCACAGGTTGACCAGGGCAAATCCTGGTAATCAGAAGAAACAAATTTCAGAATCCTGATCAGAAGGAAAACCAGTTCTAGGTCTTTTAGAGGGAGAAGGCTGGCTTCCCTAATTAAAGTAGTAAAGTCTTCAGCCATTCTTATAATTTATTTTTAGGCATATGGGCCTGACCATGAGGTTTAGACGTCAGTTTTCTAGGCGTGGGTCCAGTTTTAGGCCTTTAAGAAGAAGATGGCATCGGTCTGAAATACAAGTCAGTAGGCCTGACTACACCCTCAGAAGGCCTGCACAGCAGCTCCAGGCCCATCCAAGGTACAGACATCCGCAGATTCCATGGTCGAAGAAGCATCTCGTGGCATACCGGTCTCCGAATGGGCCTCAGTAAAGGCCTGCGAATCTGAAGTAGCACCTCACTGAGTACCAGCGAACTGGCGACTAGACTAATGGAAGTGTCGTCGGCAGCTTTGGACCTATGCGGTCTGTCTCTATCTTTACATTTTTTCAGAATGTTGGTAGTCGGATGGCTTACCGAAGCCATTTCTGGATAATTAAACAGAGTACTGAAGTAGCATGATGCAAAAAAGAACAGACCATGAATAGTGCAAGGATTGAATAAGGCACAAAACCGACAGCAAGGGATGTCATGATCTGGGCCTAGGCAAGGAATGCAGTACGAATGAAAATCTTTGAGGTATTTGCTTTCCACAGGTAATACAATTGTTAACTTTTACTAACATTGGTTTAGAGCAAAAAAAAGGATCCCCAACGGGGTACTTAGCTTTTTTGAAGGCTTCGATTCTGAAACTCGAAAATGAAAATTTCAGGAGTCTGCCGACCGGCACTTGCGAACTGCTTCCGCTTCGGGCACTGCACGGCAAGAAAGACTGGTATAATGGTGTCGGCTGCATGCTTTATACCCCTGACGTCATGGAAGAAGAGACAGCATCCGACGCAGGGATCCAAGACTTTGATACTCAGGCCGACTGAGGGCTACTTGCAGGCAGATAACCCAAATGTAATGACTGCAACAGTGAAACACGAAGAACGTGTACAGCTAGTTAGAGATTTTCTAAAATCAATGTCCTACAGTATTATTTTCATATTTCCTGTGTGTGAAACTAAACATTCAGTACTTACATGTTTTAAATCCTATTATTAAATGTTTTACTACCTTTCATTGTGGATGGTTATTTAGTGAAAATTTTTAATAACTTGACAATGCTTATTGTCATAACACCAGGGCCACTACGAAAAGCCTTGCTGCTTGGGTTACATGCTACCATTTGTATCAAGATCTATTTTACCCAATATAACTGAACATCACTTTTTAAGGCATTTGAATGATGGCAGCCATTACCTTGTAATTTGGGAAAAGTGGACACAGCAGGTAAATCTGTGACAGTCTTTCGATAGAGAGAGAGAGAGAGAATCAGATATTTAAGAAGACGTGTGGCAGATGCCTAGAGATGGGACACAGTGCTCTGCAGTGGTTGGTGTGGAGACTCAGTTGGGGATCTGGAGTGAAGCTTATAGTCCACTGCCAGGTTTGGAGCCTGTTCCCAGTGTACTCTTAGTGGAAATTGTGTACTTCTCTCCCTGCTTTTAGTGATTCTCCCTTACGGGAGACTGTGGTAAGGACAGAGGCTCCTTAGTTACTGCCCCAGGGTGAAGAGGGCTCATCTCATTCTCTATTGCAAACATGCTACAGGGATGATCATTCCAGTGTGTACAACAACCACCATTGTTTCACCCTCCCAAAAAACAGAATGTTTCAAACTTTTGGATTACAAATTATTACCTGGTGGAAAATTAGACACAGCACCACTTTGTTAACATATATCATGACATTATGTCCACTCCGATGCAGCCCTGCAGGCAAGGATATGGCCAGTTCATTAATGTTTTAGCTACCCAGGCCATACTTGAAGAGAAAAAGTATTTCATGTTATGCAAATGACAGGATCTTGTGCCTGGTGCATTCCCATTTGTGGGGCACTCATCACACTTGTGTTGTGGCGGGCCGGGCATGGTTGCACTGCAGTGTTATATACTGCCCACAACTATGACATGGTCCTGTGCACCTTGTTGATTGGACTAAAGTTTTGGGCAGATTTCTTCATTTTACAGGTGATGCTGCTGTTCAGTTACATTATGCAGAGTAGCATTCTGCTGTTCAGTTACATTATGCAGAGTAGCATTTGACACTTCTTGGGATATTTCTTTGCCTTTATGTGACAATCATCTGTGACTGTACTCCCCTAACTTTGTGAAGCACACATTTTTGAACTGCACCACCATCTGTAGAGTTTCAGCTGCATACTTTCTCTGCACCTGGACTCTTAAAAAGTACACCGTGGGTAGTGCTGACCTTCTGTGGTATGTTACCTGTTTAATGAATGGCACTGGACTCTGTGCTGTGGTTTTACTGCATACTACACCTACAGATTTGTGAATCCTGACCAAAGGGGTTAAAGCAAGGTGGGATTATAGCACAGGTTAAAGAGGTAATAAATACAAGCATGAAAAACTTGGCTAATATTTGTTCTGCCAGAAGAAGTGCAGAGCATTTGCCTTATAAGCTTCTTAATTGGTTTATGCACTGTTCTTGAAGAAACAGATGAGAAAATGGATGTAGATGCCTGACAGACTTAAAATGGTGGCTACATTTCTTTGTGACTAGTCTACAGTTGTGTTTTACTTTTTGTCAGGGAGTTAAAAGCAACACAGTCCTAAAGTTTGCCTACAATGGATATAAAAAGTGCACACATCCCTGTTAAAATGCCAGGTTTTTGTGATATAAGAAAGGAGACCACAATAAATCATTTCAAAACTTTTCCCACCTTTAATACGACCTACAACCTACAAAATTTAATTGAAAAACAAATCTGTTAGGGGAAAAACATAAAAACTAAAAAATGTGCAATAAGCTGGTTGCACAAGTGGACACACCCTTAAATTAATGCTTTGTTGAAGCAAATTTTTGATTTAATTACACACCTGCCATCAATTAAAGAGATTCTGATTAACCCCAGATAAAGTTAAGCTGTCCTAGCAGGATTTTCTTGACATTTACTAAGTTGCCCGCTACACAAAAGCCATGGTTCACTGACAGCTTACAAAGCATCAATGGGATCTCATTGTTGAAAGATATCAGTCAGGAGAAGGGTACAAAAAAATTCACAGCATTGGATATACCATGGAACACAGTGAAGATGGTCATCAAAAAAATGGAGAAAATATGGGACAACAGTGACATTTCAAAGAACTGGATGCCCCTCCAAAATTGATGAAAAGACAAGACGAAAACTGGTCAGGGAGGCTGCCAAGAGACCTACTGCAACACTGAAGGAGCTGCATGAATTTCTGGCAAGTATTGGTTGTGTACTACATGGTGACAACAATCTTCCGTATTCTCCATGTCTGGACTATGTGGTAAGGTTACAAGACGGAAGCCTTTTCTTACACAGAAAACATCCAAGCCCGGATAAAATTTGCAAAACAATATAGCAAGTCACCCAAAAGCATGTGGGAAAATGTGTTATGGTCTGATGAGACCAAGTTTGAACTTTTTGGCTGCAATTCCAAAAGGTACATTTGGCACAAAAACAACACTTCGCACCACCAAAAGAAAACCATCCCCATGGTGAAGCATGGTGGTGGTATCATCAAGCTTTGGGTTGCTTTTCATCAGCTGGAACTGGGGCTTTAGTCAAGGTGAAGGAAATTATGAACAGTTCCAAATACCAATCACTTTTGGCCCAAAACCTTCAGGTGTCTGCTAGAAAGCTGAAGATGAAGAGGAATTTCACCTTTCAACACAATAATGACCCCAAGCATACACCCAAGTCAACAAAAGAATGGCTTCACCACATGAAAATTAAAGTTTTGGAATGGCCCAGCCAGAGCCCAGACCTAAAGCAGATAGAAAATCTGCGGGGTGACCTGAAGAGGGCTGTGCAAAAGAGATACCCTCAAAATCTGATACATGTGGAGTGCTTTTGCAAGGAAGAATGGGCAAATATTGCCAAGTCAAGATGTGCAATGCTGATAGACTCCTACCCAAGAAGACTGAATGCTGTAATTAAATCAAAAGGTGCTTCAAAAGTATTAGTTTAAGGGTGTGCACACTTATGCAACCAGCTTATTGTACATTTTTTCTCTTAACAGATGTTATTGTACAGGTTATAGGTCACGTTAAAGGTGGGAAAAGTTTTGAAATGATTTATTGTGGTCATTTTTTTATATCACAAAAGCTGGCATTTTAACAGGGGTGTATAAACTTTTTATATCCACTGTATTTAGAGAAGCAGAAGCACAGGTTTAGCTGATGGAGTCTTTACATTTATTAGATAGGGAAGGGTCACTATAAAGCGGTGTCTGTCCTTAGCTTGAACACAAGCAGCTTAGTTATTTGGCAGTCCTACTAAACAGTCCTGGTTGAGAGGACACGTTTGGTAAGAACTACTTAAGTAGTGACTTCCTCAGAGAGTTAGCCGGGTCTGGCTGGAATCTTTACTCTGGGAGTTAAGATGCCGAAGAAACATCATAGCTGAGGTTTGGCTGGCTTAATAAAATTCATGTTAAAGTCACTGTGACACCCCTTCATTGGCCCAGTAATCAAGGAGCCTCATCCTCACCACTAGCACCAGTGAGGGATGTACACATTGGGAAGATGACAAAGTCCACACAATAAAGTACAATTTTCCTTAAGAGCACACAGAGATCACAGTCAGTCTGGGGCTGGTACCTCCCTCTCTCTCCAGATCCCCAATAAGACTCTGCACTGGCACAGTTAGTCACAGTCACCAATGATAAGCATTTTGCTTTTGGTTAGAGCTGTAACAGGCGTTTGTGTTATGGGCAACACATGCATTTGGCTAATACACTAAATTTCCAGTCAAGCAAAACAGAAATTAAGACTATATTTGAACATATACATACCATTACACATAAGCTCAATAGTAAAGCTATGGTTTCTATGCAATATTTTACAATTTTCTGCACTGCTTACAATGTTTTTTGTTTCGTTTTTTTTTCTACAGTTTAACTGCCAGTATATTCAGTCCTGGATCTCCCCTTCATAAGCAGATCCGAAGAGAAATACCACAACTGATGGAAGTACAACTTTTCAATCCAGTAACTCAAAGCGGTCAACTTTCCCAAGATATGAATTTTGCATTAAGAACTTTGGTGTTTTGGCCCAAACATAAAAGGAATACCTGCACACATGCAAATCACCACTAAACATTAGTGATGTGAAAGCTGAAATCCAAAGAAAAACAGAGTAGGCAACTGGAAAAAAAATAATAAATTATCTAAAGTACTACAAGAACACTTCAAAACATGAGCTTAAACTGTATTATAACTCTGTTGCTGCAGAGAACACAATTTGAGTAAGCAAATATTTTGACCTTGTTTACTTATTCTCTTGTACTGATTATAGTTAAAATATCATTCTCAATTCCACTCAAGTGTTACTTCTATACAGGGAAAGTATCTTCATTAAAAAAGGGATAAGCTTTGCAAATCATTTATTTTTAGCTATTTTTCATTTATTGAGTGCACTCTTCTTTTACTATACAATGGCGTTTAGCATTCTGAAGAATTAAGTTCATTTTATTTCAGGGTACACTTTTTAGAAATGTGTTTCATTTTGCAATTTAATCTCTTGAAATCTTGTGTTAGCCAGAAGTGCTCTGCTATGCTTCATAGTTTTGTGATCTGATGTACTTCACTAACCACAAGACATATCACAGCTGTATGTAAAAAGTGTAGTGCAGTGTAGCAGGTACCATCCTACCTACATATGTAAAATAAAGGGCATACTCCATTTCGAAATGTCAGATTTCTAAAGAAAAGATAAGGTGAATAATTTATGTAAAGGAAAATACAGTCAAGCATGAAATGTATGACTCACTAAGCAAACTAGTTCAAGCAAGCAAAATATGATACTCTGGAAAAATGCAGGAAGCACTCCCTACCAAATTACTTATTACCCCACCTTTGCACCACACATGAATAAAAGTTGTACAAAGTGACAAGGTAGCTTTACATAATGTTTCACTTATTTTTATACATTTTATTGAAGTCTGAATTTGCTGAAGAGCAGCTTGACAATTCATACCACAGTCGTATCTTAATCTCTAATCATCATGAAACCTGTAACCATACAATACGATCAGTAACTTTCATAAATGCAACAAAGAAATAGCTTCTTTGCATCTTACTCCAAATGTTATGTTACAAATACACATATGTACGCAAGTACAAAGAAATGTTCTCTGCTTTGGCACTGCTAGAATTATACAAGTGAAAGGATAATACTAGCTTTCAAATGGGACTTGAACCAAAGACCTCCAGCATACCGTGCTGGCGTCACTGCAACTGGACAAAAAAAACTATGTCCCTCCCAACAGAGATCTCTTAAGCACCACCTAACCCTAGTGTTATAACTAACTCTTAATTGTAAATAAGCAGATAGCCAAGAGAACTGTTATCAACTAGTTCCACTTCATTTCAGATGAATTGGTAATAACTCTGGGAACCAGAAATAGAAAAATAACTGTCAATTAAATGAAAATAAATTTTCTTGAAAAACAAGTATTTCCTCATGAGGCAAGTACCCAGGATTTTGATATACACTTCCGAGACCTCCCTCCTCATCCTCTATAATACAGGAATGAGCATCATTCCCTAGAAAGTAAAAACAAACTTATTACCTGCTTCCTGCAGACCTTATGTTATTTCTCTCCCTTATATTTAACTGAATAGCACACAAAAGTATACAATTTTGGCTTAATAGTAAGACAGAAAAAAAGGGATTCCCACCTACGTATCTGCCTAGCAAATATTCATACCATCTGGCAGTTCAGTCAAACTATTAACCTAACCCAGCAAGTCAGCATCAGAGAAGAAAAACAATGTACTGGAAAAAATACAAAAGCTATGTACTTACCATAATGACAGCTCCATGCCTAATTTTCTACACCCTGGTAAGCATTCTTCCCCTCAACCTTCTACCAACAACACTTCCTCTGATTCAACTCATATTTCATTAACAGTACAGCTGCTATTGCTACAATTTTCTTAGCTTTACCTGCAACTGCCTCGGATTCTAAAAACCCACGCAAAACCCCTATCCCGTCATCTCCAAATGTCTCTAAGCCACAAAATACATTTCCCAACAACTTCTCTACCCAACCAGTACCCACTTCCACGCATTAAATCCTTGATAAGCAAACTTAAACCTTGCTCCATGTCTGCTGATAATCTTCTTAATGTGCATCTAAAAATGGCAGCTGACTCTATAGCCTATCCAATATCCATCCTCCTAAACAGATCAAAGAGGCCTATGTCCCTATCCTCTGAAAAAAATTCTGTCCTTCCCCTTCATGAGAGAGAGGTTCCTCCACTGAAATATCCAACTTCAGGCCCATTGCTATTCTTTCTCCTCTCTCTAAAATTCTAGAAAAATGCATCCAAACAGTTACTTCAGTACCTGCTTCACAACAATCTCCAAACACAACATGGACCTGCACACAGTACTACCACTGCTCTTCTTTCACAGATATAGTAAACAAAGCACGTGATACTTGCAAGCTTGTATCTTCTCTATTCTAAGATCTCTCCAAGGCTTTTGATACTGTTGTCCACCCTAAACATTTATCCCAACTCTCTCTTCTTGGCTTAACCAAATCTTCCCTACAATGGTTCACTAGTTACCTCTCAGACCAAATCAATCAAGTGGAACTCCAATCTCTCTCCCCATCTACCAGTTCATACTGGAGTACCTCAAGGCTCTATCCTTGGTCCACTTTTTAAAAACTTTATAAATTTTCTCCACACCTCTGCAAAACAAGCTACCCTTATCCAATATGCTGATGATGCCAATGTAACCTGCTCATCAAACAACCTTACCCATCTTCAAAATATAACACAGGAAGCATTTAACTCAATTGAAACTTGGCTTACCAATTACAAACTTCTACTCAACCCCCCAAAAAAACACAACTACTGCTATTTCTACCAAATAAATCCCTACTTTCTAATACTAACTTCTCAATTACTTCCCTAAACACATAAAATGATGATGTCTCACACACTAAGTTACTTGGTGTTACAACTGACTGCAACCTCAAGTTTGATCGGCATATTAACAATTACATAAAAAAGACCAACCAAAAACTAGGCATGTTGTATAGAGTTAGAAGTTTCCTAAATAATTCCTCCAAAGAAACTCTTGCTACTTCATTATGTCCTACTGTCACTATTATATGCCTCCCCAATCTTAACCAATCTACACTCATCCCTAAAAACAAAGAAAGTACAGTTGTGTACCTACCATAAATGTAGATGTTCGAGTGTATTCACTGTTGCAGTCATTACACTTGGGTTATCCTGCTAGCAGGCTACCCGAAGTCGGCCTGAATTACAAAGTCTTGGTCCGGCGTTGGTTGCTGTTGCCTTTTCCCTGATGTCAGTGTGCCAGGGGTATAAAAGATGCAGCAGACGCCATTTTCTTCAGTTATTCTTGCCCCAGATGTCAGGTGCTCCCAAAAAGGGTAGGCTAAAAAACATTGCTAATAAAAGCATGCACTATCATAACAACACCTTCATCTACAAGCAAATACACCACATAGGTTGTATAGGATAGAGAAGTACAGATAAGTCCCAGCAAAGAAAGGGGGATGGTGGGTGGGTAACCTGGACTGCAACAGTGAATACACTCGAACATCTACATTTATGGTAGGTACACAACTGTACTATGTTCATCATGTTTCACTGTTGCAGTCATTACACTTGGGTTGAATCTCAAAGCTGTGGTTGGGCAGCTGGGTCTAAATAGAATTAGGAGTAGCTATAAGGCCCTGCAAGACTTCAGTGGCAAAGCCTGCTCTGGATTTAGAGTAAAGAGGCAAGTTGTCGTGCTTAGTAAAAGTGTGCACTGAAGTCCAAGTTGCAGCCTCCAAAATATCCTTGGTTGGTACTGTTCTGAGGAAGGCTGCTGAGGTGGCTGCTGCCCTGGCAGAATGTGGTCTAATGCCCTTAGGCACTGATTTACCATATTGTGAATAGCAGAAACAAATGCAGTGTCCTATCCATTTTGAAATAGTCTGCTTTGAGAAAGCCTTAACTTGTGATCCTGCAGCATATGCCACTAAAAGTTGCTCAGTCTTTCTGAAAGCTTTAGTTTTGTCCAAGAGAAGCGTAGCTGTCTGTGTATGTCCAAAGAATGCAGACGTCTCTCCCCTTTATTCTGCGGGTTGGGGTAAAAGGTAGGCAAATGAATGGTTTGGTTAAGAGCCACACTGGACACTACTTAGGCATAAATGTCGGGTTTGTCCTTAGAGAAACCCTGTCCGGATGGAAGATAATTAAAGGTTCCACAGCCATTAATGCCTGTAACTCAGACTCTTCTTGCTGAAGTTATTGCTAGGAGCAGAGGTGTTTTCCACGATAAGAATTTTATGTCAGCTGTATTGGCTGGCTCAAAAGGAGGCATTGCGAGTTTTTCCAAGACAAAACTGAGGTCCCATGCAGGTATTGGTGCTCTCCTTGGAGGTCTTATGTTTTTGGCCCCCGAGGAACTGCCTAAGCAATGGATATGAAAGAATAGGTGGGTCTGTATTGTAATGTGCTAAAATGGCAGAGACATGGATCTTAATTGATGAGAAAGATAGGCCTTTGTCCAGCATATCAGATATTGTAAAATCTAAGGAATATTTGGAACAAGTGTGTCAATTCCTTGTGCCTGGTTCCAAGCACAGAATCTCTTCCATTTTTCTGCATAAGATTTTCTGGTGCTGGGCCTCCTGGCCTCCAAAATGACATCCATAACTGCTTTAGAGAGATGTGTATTCTGAATGGTTACAGTATCCTCCATGCAGCTAGATTTAGAGTTCCAAGTTGACTGTGCAGGATCTGATTGTTTTGTTGGGTCAGTAAATGAGGAATTTGAGGTAATGTCCAGGCTGGGCCTTGGGACAAGCTTCTTAGGATTGGGAACCAGTGCTGGCGTGGCCATTCCAGGGCAATCAGAATCATTTGTGGCTTCTCTTGTCTGACCTTTAGGAGTACCTTGTGGAGGAAAGGCATATACTGCAAGGTTGTCCCAGCTGAATGACAGGGCATCCACTTTCCATGCTTGTTTGTGATAAGTCCTTGTGCAGAATCTCTGAAGTTGGCAGTTGTGAGGGGAGGCAAAAAGATGTCTGGGCATCCCCATTTCTTTGTTATAATGCTGAAGATTTGTGGATCTAGTTTCCACTCGTGAGGGTCCATGAGGTTTCTGCTTAGTTCGTCTGCCAGAGCATTTGTTTTTCCTGGCAGGAATTGTGCTTGCAGGTGTACTTGGTAAGTCAATGCTGTGCTCCACAAAATCATGGCTTGTCTGCAGAGGGGTAGGAATGTGTGCCCCCCTGCTTTTTTATGTACCACACGACTGTGGTGTTGTCCGTCTTTATCAGCAGCTGTCCTGGATGAAGTAGGTCACTGAAGGCTGTCAGGACATATTGTACAGCTAGCATCTCTTTTTGATTGATGTGTAGATGCCTTTGGCTTGAGGGCCATGTGCCCTGAATACATTTTCCTGCCATGTGGGCCTGCCAGGCATAATCTGTTAGTGTTTGCCTGGCTGTGGGGTAAAGTGAATGGCTGTCCCTTGTTGTGGCGACAGGCCTGTGCCCACCATCGAAACTCCTGCTGTAGGCAAGGAATGAGGGAAATTAAGGATTCCAATAATAACAAAGGTTTAAGAGCTTTTAAAAGCCCAGCAACTCCCTTGGATACAACGGACAGTACTGATTCTATATTCAAAGATCGTTGGTTAGCAGCGGCACACACTTTTTCCATGGAATGGGTCAACATTTTGGTGGAAAGGGAAAAATTATTGCATATTAAGTTAAAAAATGAACTTAATGAGATGCATATGCAATTACTGAACCAAGTAGGTGACTCTAAAATTAATGACATTTTCAAAAATTTAAGAGAGAGACAAAGTTTGAAAATGAACAAGTTCATCTTAAGTTACATAAAATCAAACAAGATATCCGTGACTATGGAACTGGGCGGGCCTTTCTATGGAGAAACAAAGTTTCCGTTCAGGACAGACGGGGAAAAGAAGTAATAAAAAACAATTGTCTGTTTTTTCTACCTCCTCCGATGGTATAGGTTTTACTACTGATTTGGAGGGTGAAATACATGACTTTCCCCAGTTACCTGTTGCACAAGAACCTGAAGCCCATCAACAGCGTTTTCGTCAGAACGAAGAAAACGTTAAAACAGGAAATAAGAAAAAAGGAACTGGTCTCAATTCTGCAGCAGGTGAAGGACAATTTAAACAAACCTATAAACGAGGTAGATGGAACTGAATTGGGTAATACTGATACTAATTCTACATCTGTATATGTTTCAAATGTAGTTAATTTATCTGGGTGTGTTTTAACGGATGAGCAGATTGCTGTTCTCCGCCTGGGGTTAAAATTTGTACCTACTGTTACAACTAGACTTTAATTAAACAATAATTTTTTTTAATTAAATTAGTTAGAAAATTGCATTTGAAATGTTTCTTTGCACAAGGGGATGAGCGGTTGATTAAATATAGTCCTGAATGTAGTTTTGAAACAGATCGTAACAATGACAGTTTCTTTTCTTGTTTTTCTGATGATTTTGATATTTTTACTTCTACTTCTCCTAATGCTTATTCTTTGTTGAATACCACTGGTATTGATTTTCGGAGCACATTTATACCCCCCTTACACTAATAATACTGTAATACATTTTTCAGAAATGGTGAATTTTTCTATACAAGAACTTGTTGATACATGGGATAATGGCTCTTGGCGATATAATACGACTAAAAATGAATGGTTTGCTTTAAAAAGTCCCATGAACAGAAGTGACTTAATTATTAAGCCTTCTGATAAAGGCAATAAAATTGTAGTACTTCATTACACTCAACTATAATATGTGTATGCAACATTTAAATGATGTTTCAACCTATGAAGTACGTGAAATTGCAAAATATTTGAATACTATGAAAGATTTTACAATTAGTTGAAAAGGGTGTACGTTTGGGTTATTTTTCTCAAAAGGATTTGGATACTAAATTTAATTTGGACAATTGTAAGTTGGATGCCCTATTGTTTCTGCTGTTAATTATTTTTAACAGAATATAGGTATTGTGATACATGGTTATTTGTTACATTATGTAGAAAGGACAGAGTCCTATTTTAAAGACTCTTTTGATTTTATTGAGAAAATATCTAATATATTTTGGATGGAGAATATGTTTTGGGTTACTATGGATGTGGCCAGTCTATATACGAATATTAGACATAAAAATGGAGTGCAAGCTTTGCATTATTTTCTTGGAGATAGATCAATAATATAATGTGAAGTGGGACTAACTCAGTTTTGCCTATTGAATAATTTTTTTTAGTTTTAATGAGGTGGTTTACCATCAATTAAAGGGTACAGCTATGGGGGCACCATTTGCCCCCTTGTACACAAGCCTTTTTATGGCTACATTTGAGTTAAATTATATTTACACTAATGCATTTGTACAACAATATGTTTTGTTTTATTTTTGATATATTGATGATTTGACTTTTATATGTAATGGGGGACAAAATGAAGTATCAACTTTTTTTTTCGGAAATGAATGATAATACATATAATATAAAATTTGATGGTTTACAATGTGGAACTGAGGTTAATTTTCTGGACATTCATTTATCAGGAAAGAAAGACTGTTATATTGCTACTACAATTCATCGCAAATTTGTAGATGGCAACCAATATTTATTTGGGACTAGTTGCCATCAGTCCCATACATTGAAATATTTACCCTATGGGGAGATTATCAGGTTGTCCAGGCTTTGCAATGATAATTTAGATTTAGAGAAACAAATCAAACCAATTATTACATATGTTCTTGTGGCGGGGTATAGTAAAAATTTAATTTGTGAGTCAACTGACAAACTAATACAATTAAATTTGAATAAGAAAATTAATAGCAGAAACAAGATTACAAAAGTTAATAATATTAATTTAAGATATGAAGTAGTAAAGAGGGCTAATAAAACAAAAAAAATATTTTTTGGTGACAACTTTTAATTTATTAAGTGTTGAAATCTGGAATCTTATTAAACATCACTGGAAATTTTTGTTACACGATGAATTTTTATATAAATTTATTTCTGATGTTCCCTATATAGCTTATAACAGTGGACAGAACCTGGGGGATAAATCAGTTAAAGCGTATTATGTCTCTCCAGGTGATGAGACCTTCCCTTTCTTTATCAACTTGTGATACTGGACCATGTGATAATTGTAATTTTGTTCCTTTATTAGACCAAATATTCCTAGGATTAATGGAAGAACTTTTAAACCACATAGTTGTTTTACGTGTCACACAGTGGGTGTGATTTATTGTCTTAAATGTCCTTGTGACCTTTTCTATATTGGGGAAACAAAAAGGAAATTTAGAATTAGGTTGCAGGAACATATTCGAGACATTAAGAGGGGAACTTTGGAAAGTCCTTTAGCATTGCACTTTACAGAAAAACAATGCAAATTAATTTATTACAAGCAACTATTCTAGAACAAGTATTTATTAAGAAGGGAGATGAAAGATTATAGAGCAAAATATTTTTAAGTAAAGAAACTGTATTTATACTGAAATTTAATACATCGTCTCCGATGGGTTTGAACAGAGAAGTTAATTGGAGAAGTTTACTTTATTTTAAATTTCATGTTAATTATTTTTCATTGTGTCTTTAATTGTATTTAATCGAATGATTATTTGATGCATATATATGGGAGTGTATTTCTATTAAATTTGTACTCGAAGGCTGTTGTGGCCGAGGCACTAAGACAGAATAAAATATATTTTATCAGCTTGGAATCCTTGTTGTTTTGTAAATTAATGATTCCAGGCTGTGGCAATGTTGAGTCCAAACACTTTTTAAGTACCATTGTAGTTTCCTCATATGCAGTCTTGCATATGGAATTAGCAGAATGCAGAAGGCCATGTAGCCCAGAGCCTGCAGAATTTTTCTTGCAGATAACTGGGTCTTTGTTGTCATGTTTTCAAAGTAAGAAGTCAGATGCCTTTGTTTGTCTGGCGTGAGAGAAGCCATTTGGGCAGTTGTATTTAAGCTTGCACCCAGGAATAATATCTCTTGAGAGGGTAGTAGTTTTGATTTCTTTTCATTTACTATGTACCCTAGGCAAATCAGTAAACGCCAGATGCTTTAGTACAATGCCTTTGGCCTCTGCTTGAATAAGGCAGTCGTCCAAGTAGGGATACATTTGAATTCCTTTTTGTCTGCAAAATGCAATTACTGGTGCCAGGCATTTTGTGAAGACCCTGGGCGTAGGAGATAAGCCAAAGGGCAGTGCAGAGAATTGGCAGTGCTTGAGCCAGCTATGAATCTGAGGTATCTTTTGCAAGATTGGATTGGGACATGCAGGTATGCCTCTTTGAGGTCCAAAGTTACAAGCCAAGCCTTTTTGCCCAGCATGGGCAGAAGCTGCTGCAGAGTCAACATTTTGAATTTCAGAACGTCCAGAAAAGTATTTAGAATAAACAGGTCCAGAAGTGGTCTCCATGCTTTGTCCTTTCTTGGTACAAAGAAAAGTCTTGAGTAAAATCCTTGTCCTTGTTCTTGTCGTGGCACTGGCTGAATAGCCCTCATGTCCATGAGGGATAAAACTTGGTTTTGTGCCTCTGCCCACTGATTGTGTGGCAGGTCCGGCATACCTTTTGCCTTTGGAAGGATGTGAAAGTGGAACCTGTAGCCCTGAGAGACTATATTTAAAACCCATTTGTTCTGGGTAATCATGTGCCTATTTTGTGAAAAAAAGTGCTAGCTTTCCCCCTAAGGGTGCTGCCAAAAGATGAATGCTTGGCATTGGCAGAGGGAAGTCAATGGGACTGTTTCCTATATGGCTGTGATTTGTCTTCTCCGCTTTTGGAGGTAGAAGCGCCCCACTGTTTGGGCCTGTATGAGCCCTGGGGCTGTTGTCTGCCTCTAGGGCATCTGTATCTGCCTCTTTGTGGCCTGTCTGACACGGCAAAGGACCAATTCTTAGAAGGCCAGTTCCTGCTAAATCTGGGTGGCTGCACCTGTAAGAAATCCTTCACTGTCTGCATAGATTTAGCATTAGCCTCCATTTTCTTCAACACCTCTTCTGCCTTAACAACAAACAAAGTATCATGCTGTAATGGAGCATCCAATAATTTTGCTTTAACATGATCAGGCAGAGTCTGTTCTTTTAACCAAGCATGTCTTCTAATGACCGAGCCTGTTACAGCGGTCCTGCAAGAGGCCTCCAGTGAATCATAACCACATTGCAAAGTATGTTTTCTCCACTTGTTCAGCTGCATGCAATAAATCTTGCAATTCCTTGTTCTCAGCACATTCAGAATTTGTCAACATTTTCTGTTTTAACAGAGACATTAAATATTGCTGATATTTACGCATATGAAACTGACAATTTAAAGCCCTTACAGCCAAGGTAGCAGAAGTGTAAACTTTTTCCCCCCATTGTCCAGAGCCCTAGAATCTCTATCTGAGGGGACAGGGTTTTTTGCAGTAGCAGCTTTGACCCCTTTGGGACACTGTGAAATAGTTTCTGGGTCAGCAGGGTTTTTATATAAACATTTATGGGAATCTGGGACCCTGTAGTATCTGTCTGGCTTAACAGGTGCAGGAGGTAAAGAGTCGGGAGACAGGCCGGACTCTGAAAAGACATCATCTACAATGTCTAGAACAGGAGGAATAGCAAGAG
The DNA here is from genome assembly GCF_019279795.1 of Protopterus annectens. NCBI lineage: Eukaryota > Metazoa > Chordata > Ceratodontiformes > Protopteridae > Protopterus > Protopterus annectens. Next base: position 53,488,880 of record NC_056737.1, on the reverse strand, counting down.
GTCTGTGCTGTGGAAGTAAAAGAAAGTATCTGAGCCTTTTCTTAGAATCTGAATAATCTTGGCTCTCCCAGTGGAAATGCTCCCTCATGGTATGCAATTCCCCAAATGAATAATCCTCAGGAGGAGAAGCTGAAGGAATAGATTCTTCAGCATCAGAATCCTTATAGGGAGGAATAGAGTATCCTTGTTCTGAAGAAGAGTCAGAGGAAATGGAAACCTGATCAGAGGAATAGTATTCAGTGTCTTGCCTAGGCCTCTTATCAGGAGGGGGGTGGGAGCCCCTGGTCAAAGTAATTAGGTCTTCGGCCATTTTGAGCATCTGATTCTTAGGCATGGAAGTCTGTCCTGGATAATGATGTACACATTTTCTTGTCTTTAAAACTGTTTTAGCCTTTGTCTTTGATGCTGAAGTTGGCTTGATATAAAGCTGTGTAGGTCTGAAAACACCCTCAGAAGCCGATGCCTGCTCAGCAGCTCTGGACCCAACTGAGGGATTAGTTTCCAAAGGCCCAGTACCTTGAGTAGCCAGAGGCCTAGGGAGTCGGAGGTGGCCTGTGGCTCTGAGGTAGCGGGTGTCAAGGGGCTGCAAAAGCGCCTCACTGAGAACCTGTGACTGGCCTAGAAGAGACTTTGTCATCGGTTTTGGACCTCGGATGCCTGTCCTTTTCTTTTTCCTTGCGTTTTTTATGAACTCCGGTCATCGGCTGTTCCGACGGCATTATATAGTTAAACCTTCGGCCAAAATAATGAAATGCAAAATCGTACCGACGCTTAATAGTGCGTTGGTTAAATCTAGCACAAAACCGACAACTAGCAATGTTGTGGTCAGGGCCTAGGCAAGGAATACAGTAAGAATGAAAATCCTTATGAGGTATTTGCTTCCCACAAGTAATACAATTGTTAACTTTTTCTGACATCGGTCTGGAGCAAGAAAAAAAGTTTCCCCAACGGGGTACTTAGCTTTATTGAAGACTTTGGATCTGAAATTCAATTTCAAAAATCTCAAGAGTTGGCCGACCGGCACATGCGAACTGCTTTTGCTTTGGGCACCCCACGGCAAGAATGACTGAAGAAAATGGCGTTTGCTGCATCATTTATACTCCTGGCGCACTGACATCAGGGAAGAGGCGACAGCAACAGATGCCAGACCAGGACTTTGGAATTCAGGCAGACTGCGGGTAGCCTGCCAGCAGGATAACCCAAGTGCAATCACTGCAACAGTGAAACACGATGAACATCTGAAGAAAAGGAAAATGACAGGAGAAGGCTGAGGAGAGGAGGTCTGTCTTTATAGTAAGTAGTCAAGTTTCATTTGACAAGAAGTAGCAGTCCATTTTGGTAACCTCCAGGGCAGAGTCCCTAGTTAAATCTTCCCGGATGGGCATTCTCATAGGAACACACCCCTGACAACTGTAGCCGTGAAAGGAAAACAACCTGGAAACAATGTCCAACTTACAGTGCTTCATGAACATGTTCGGTGAAGATTTAGCTGACTTTTGTGAGGGAGCAGCTTAAGTGGTTTTATGAAGAGAAGGCCATGGAAATGGCCACTGCTCTAACAGAATCAGCTCAGTGGAACATCAGAAGATGTGTCCCAAACTTTTAATGACAAAAAGCAATGCAACTGCCAAACTATCTAGAAAGGCTTTACTTGGTAACCTTCTTGACCCCATTTTAATTCAGCAAAGGGGACAAACAGGTGGTAGTCACTGTGATAAGAACTGGTTCTGTCCAAAGAAAATCTGAATTTTCTGTAGACAGTCATACAGTGGAGAACACTCACCACTCAGGGAAATCTGAGGAAGACTGATTGGCATCTGTGGCAAACATAGGCAAAAAGAAAGTGTCGTCTTCTAGTTACAGAAAATAAGACAGGTGGATTTTTCAGAAAGTGTCAGTAATTATTCCAGTTAATGTTACCACCATCATAAACAGGGTCCAACAGATGAGAATCCCAATCAGCAAACAAATAAATCCAAACCAGCCCAGAAGTTGAAAATGTTGAAACACAGGTGCCCAGTAGGAAGGTAGCTGGAATAAAGAAGCTGAACCACGACAAAGTAAAATCTTCTTTTTTAATACAAAATGGTGAGCGCTTTTGCAATGGTAACCATTGCTTCATCAGACAGTTCATTCAAACAGCAACAGCACTTAAATACTTTAATTCATTACTAAAACAACCAATCCTACCACTCAAAGTTAATTCAGCACTCAGCAATCAATTAATTACTATGGTTACGTTTTGCCCTTAGTTAATTGCTGAAGTCAGAAGAACACTGTTTAAAAAACACATGCACAAAATGTAAAAACAAGAACATGTGAATGAATATAAATAAAATACATAAGTCAGTGAATAAATACATATACTCATGTTACCCATTTAGTAACTGCTTGTGTGTATGGGTATAAGCATAAAAATATATGTACGTTTATATAAAAATATAAGCAGTGCACACTCAACAACTTAATACATATATTCTGCCTAATAAATACACATGCTGTCCACCTAATAAATACATATGCTTTAAACATGCATCTCAACAAATACTTGTCTTTAGTGATATCTATGCTAGAAGCAGCTCAAGAAATACTGTCATGTTGACCCAAAGCCCTGCATGCGTTTATGTAGTCTTCTCTTGTTAAAATAGTATTATTATTTTTTATTTTAACCTTCTAGATTTTAGCACTAGCTTCAATGGAACACTATCATTCAAACCCAAACCTGTGTGCTCCTAAACACAAAATCCATTTTACTTCCATATTTTCAGTAGTATTGACATATGTCCCCCATCCTATTGATGACATTCTGAATATGTAAAACCTGAAAATGGGGAACATGAGTATGAATGAATGAGTTTGAATGAACTGTCTGATGAAGCAATGGTTACCATTGCGAAAGCGCTCACCATTTTATATTTAAAAAGAAGATTTTACTTTGTTGTGGTCCAGCTTCTTTATTCCAGCTACCTTCCTACTGGGCACCTGTGTTTCAACAGATAAGAATCCCAGTTTAATCACTACAGCAGAGTCACTGATGCTCTGTAAACAAATACTGCTTACTTCTCCCTATGTTGCACAAAATAAGAGACATCTGTGCAACACTTTTACTTTTTGGGTGGTATATTTATAGATAAATTTACATGGAATATAAATATAGTATGGGACATATTTAATGTGGTGGGACAATATGCAATTGTCAAAAAGTAAGGATTGTTGTTCCCACTCCACATTTTCTCAGCTCGCATCCTAGGGGAATGAATATGATTTTGTATGGATTTTGACCCTGGGAACAAAACGGATCTACACAGCAACCAGGAGGGATGGTTTCAAAGTTCACCGAGGGAGTGACCAAAATCAATAAAAGACACTAACTGGATTTTTAGTTACGCATGTGCATGCGTGCACACAAACACACGTGCATGTAAAAGTGTGTGTAAAACTAAAAATCCAGTTAATGTCTTTTTTCACTGATTTTGGTCACTCTCCCACAATGAATACTGAGCCCATCCCACTACATGTTCTCTCAGCTGACATCCCAGGGGAGTGAATGGGCTTTAGCCCATTCACTCCCCTGTGATGTCAGCTGACAGAACATGGATTGGGAATAACTATCCATGCAGTAGGTGCCGAGATTTTGCTATTAAACCTTACTTCCATGTGCATGCATCATAGCTCCCAAGGAAGTGACATTTAATGGGCCTCTGCAGAGCACAGCTATGCTTTTACAAGTGACCTGATCAATTACTCATGCCCCCCACCCCCAAGTACATTGCACATGTATACAATACTTGGTCTCCATCACTGATTCTGTCACGGAGATTTTGCCTCGAGCACACACATCCCCATCCCTACCTAAAGAGATATAAGAAGACTAAGCCTCACAATTCCTCCTACACACGACCAAACAAGTGCCCAAACTAGTTAACTTCAAGTCACTTGGGTCTTAGTCAAGAGAGATGGCCTTTAGTAATCCTCTTCCTGTGCAAGGATGCATGTCTGTCAAGGCCACCTGACAAGTATAGCTTTGGTAGTAACAGACATTTTCTGGCTTACTGAATACTTTGCATGTTTATCAGCAGCAAGCACCGTCTTACCTTGACTAATTCCATAACAGATCTAACATTGGAAATTGCTGCAGCAGTAGATCCCATTGATATACCTCCCTTCAGATTCAGCATTACCTAAGCCATTTGCCATACAAATGTGCTGTTCACGCTGCAATCCAGTCGCACACAAGTCTCTGCACATGCTCAGTCTGCTCACTAATGTGTTGCTTAACTGTGTCCTGAAGAATGACACTCTTAGTGGGAGCAGTGGTCAACATACTAATACCTGCACTTCATACTAGCAGGTGAAATTCAACACACTTTTACTCTTTTGATTTGTTAAATGGTAAGTGTGGTAGTCGTTTGTATTTTCAGGCAAAACACAGTGGTAAAAATAAACACTATTATCATAGCTCTTAACGAATCAGGGACAAATCTCAACAGAATCAGAAATAAATCCAGCAATAAATCAAGGACAATAAGGGACATTTACATTTTTAATACTAATAACCTTGAGACATTGATAGAACAAAAGAATGTGAATTAATATACATATTCTGAAGTAAAAGAACTGTATAAGTAATTGTCATTTTTTATTAAGTGCAATTCACCATCTTTTCTCAAAAAAGTCACCAGTTTTATGAGGATTAAAAGAGAGACAGAGCTAAAATCCAAGTCAAAATCAGGGACATTTGAGAAGTATGACTATTATAAATGCACAATAAGAAACAGGTATAGAGAAAGGGAAAACAAAACATCAGTAATCACATGTAATTTAAATTAAATAGCTAGTAATACGTTGCATGATTTGCTTTACCCTACTGTCTTGTGTTGGTTGCAATCTGGGCTGTTGTATGGCAAGGAAGTAATGCATTTGGGCAATGTGAAAAAGCAAGAACTGGCATGCTTGAAGCAGACTCAAGATGTAGAATACCCTTCCTCCAACAATAATGCCAGAGAAGCAGCACTCAAGTATGAAGGCAAAGACTTTTGACAAGTCATGTTTAATATTTGCAATAGTTAAAAATAAATAAATAAATAAAAATGAAGTTGAACTACTGGTATACCCTTCTCCAAATTCATGTTATCAGAGGCAAAACAAGTTGCTTTAACTTTTTCATTATTTTACATAGTGGAGGTTAGATGAAGATTATTTTGAAATTCTGGGCATAGGATGCAGCAGAATTACACAAGTAAATAGGAGTGTAGCCAAGAATTTACAAAGTGTACACACAAAATGAGCCACGCTGCAAATGCAAACACAGCTCCAAACCATACCTCGGTATCATTCCTCTCAGCTGTCCCAGATTTTGCAGATGTCCCAAACTTTGATTCATATTTTTGCCCTGCATTTTTCAAAATTTTGATTTTCTTAATGATTATAGTCTGTCAATAATGGCAGTCCAGACTTTCATACATTTTATTCTGCAGAAAATTCAAGCTGACATAAAACCTAGTGTTCTATTAACTTTTTAAGTGAAATCGATGCTCCATACCTATAGTCACCCCCTCGTTGGTCAGGTCAGACCATAAGCTAATCACCCTTAACATCCACATCCCACCCTCACCCCCCAGTAAAGAAACCTCCATAAAAAAAAGTTCTCCAAAGCAAACTTCATGCTACTCAAGTCAGAAGTTAAAACTTCACGACACCAATGCAGACGGGAACTGAAAGTTCGACTGCTGAGTCCTACACTAAGGCACTGTACGAGCACATCCACTCATGCATGAATCGTGCCATCCCAAATAAACCAAGATTTTCTCCTCCAAAAAAAGTAAGTCAATCTGGTGGTCCCCTGCCATAAACAAATTTTACAGCAAAAGGAAGAAACTGTTGCAGAAAAGAGGAAAATCCCAGGATGCACAAAACTCCCTTACCAGCCTCAGTAAGAAGCAGAGATCCCTCATAAAATCCTCCAAAGCTAGTTACGAAAATAAAATTGACAAAGATTCCAAAGACAACTACAAGGCATTCTATAACTATGTCAAGAATCTAAATGGCAATGCTCAGATCTGCTCTGAGCTACAACAGAATAGCATTAAATATACTGATCCCAAGGATATTGCCAATATCCTGGCAGATCGATTCAGTGCCAACTTCACCCCCCCTCACCCCCTAAAGGGCCCATCTCAATACCAGAAGATTACCAAATTCCAGTAATGGCCACACAGGTAAAAAAAAAACACTCTCCAAAACTAAGAATACAGCATACATGGTACCAAATGACATCCCTGGCTGTGTACTACATGAACTACAAAATGAACTGGCACCTCACCAAAGGGTCATGTTTAATCATACCCTCACCTCAGGCTTTACGCTCACTGAGTGGCGCACAGCTACAGTTATCCCATTCCACAAGGGGGGGATCCACCGTGGATCACGGGAACTACCGCCCCATCAGTCTGCAGAGTCTGACCTGCAAGGCCATGGAACGTATTATCATGGAACACAAAGACATTGGCAACCTTAAAACACTGGACCCCACCCAGTTTGGGTTCGTGAAGGGCCGATCTTGTCTCCTGAACCTGACTGACTTCTTCGAATCAGTCTCCAGAGCCATAGACGAGGGTAAGACAGTCCACACAGCCTATCAGGACCTCACCAAGGCCTTTGACACCATCCCCCACTCTGCAATCATAGATAAACTTACTAAGCTGGGCATTAATCCCTATGTCACTCGATGGGTTGCCAACTGGCTTATTGACAGAACCCACACTGTAAAAGTAGCAGACTCCAAATCCAGCTCCAAACAAGTGGAGTACCTCAGGGTTCAGTCCTGGGACCTCTCTTGTTTGGGATCTACTTCTCTGAAGTACTGGCCAACACTAACGGGCTCTGGCTAACAAATTCGCAGATTACTGCAAACTGGGAGCCATTGACTCCCCAAATGATGTTGATACTCTACAAAAGGGCCTTACAGAAACAGATGCTTGGTGCCAGAGCCATGGGCTCAAGCTCAATGCCAAGAAATTAGAAGTTATGTACTTACCATAACGTTCCATCTGAGTAGGTGGATTCATTTGTCTGCAACCTGTGGGTTATGGATCCGATATCGGATCCGAACCGGCATGGTTATCCAGCTATGGATCCGAGCTCTTAGCTCCTCCCCTCACCCATAATGCCCTGCTCTCCCTACATGACCTCAGATCGAGTTTGCCCTGAATCAAAATACCCTGGAAAGGGTAAGACGTAATATGCAGGAAACTGACAAGGCCAGGGGGAAAGGAGGGCGGGATGGTTGCAGACAAATTAATCCACCTAACTCAGATGGAACGTTATGGTACGTACATAACTTCTAAATCTGAAGTAGGAGATTCATTTGTCTGCAACCTGTGGGACAGAGTCCCCAGCTACCTGAATCTTGGGCGGCAGTCATGGAAGGATATTTCGGAGCACCGCGGAGCCAAAGGATGCTCTACCTCTAGATGTGATATCCAGCTTGTAATGAGAAATAAAGGTATGAGATGAAGCCCAAGTGGCTGCTGAACAAATGTCATCCAGAGGAATCCTAGCCTTAAAGGCCGCTGAAGTAGAAACTGACCGGGTCGAATGGGCATGGACTCCCTCCGGTGCGGGCCTCCCAGAAGCTTGATAAGCTAAGAGAATGCATTGCGAAATCCAGCGTGACAAGGAAACTTTGGAAATTGGCTTACCCAGATTGAATTTGGCAAAGGAAACGAACAACTGGTCGGATTGCCTATGACCAGCTGTCCTGTTAAGATAAAAATGAAGCTGCCTGTGAACATCCAAGGAATGCAGCTTGTATTCACCCTTGTTTTGATATTTAGGAAAGAAAACAGGGAGGTTAATGGACTGATTAATGTTTGCTTCTGAAGCTACCTTAGGAAGAAAGGAGGGATTGGTCCTGAGGTATACGCGGTCCGGATGGAAGACCAAGTAAGGAGGCTTTATGGATAAGGCTTGAAGTTCCGAAACTCTTTTGGCCGAAGTAATGGCTACTAAAAAAACAGTCTTGAGGGATAAAAATTTAAGATCTACTGTGGCCACAGGTTTGAAGGGGGGAGCGGTCAAGGCCTGAAGAACCAAAGAAAGATCCCATGGAGGAACCGCTTGTTTGATAGGGGGTCTAAGGAGAAAGGTGCCTTTTAGGAAGATTTTACACAATTTGGCAGACATAAGTGGTCCAGAGTCATGACCAACATGATAATGAGAAATGGCCGTGAACTGCACTTTGACCGTGGAACTACTGGCACCGTCATTAAAAAGAGTACTTAGGAAGTCTAGCACCAGAGGAAGGGGAACGGTGAAGGGATCTAGACCTTGCCGCTCCGCCCAAATGGAGAATCGTTTCCATTTACTGCGGTAAACTTTCCTGGTAGATGGTTTATGAGCCGCTACCAGGATGGCCTTAACGGGGGACGAGATACCGGAGTCCTAATTAGGATTGGAACTGGAGTAGCCAAGCAGTCAGCTTCAGGTTGTCCAGATTCAGAGTTGGTAGGTTCGATGGATGCGATATCAGATCCGGAATGGGATCTAGAATCCAAGGTGGATTCACCGAGTGAGACCTTAGGTAAGGGAACCAGATCTGTCGAGACCAGAATGGGGCAATGAGGATCATTCTGCACCCCAACCGAGAGGCTTTCTGAAGAACTTGGAGCATCAGAGGCAAAGGGGGGTATGCGTAAAGAAGACCGGGAGGCCAAGCATGCACCAGAGCATCTCTCGGGGAATCCCCTGGAGGAGGGATTAGAGCAAAAAAACTGTCGCACTTGGTGTTTAATGGAGACGCAAAAAGATCACAACAAGGAGTTCCCCACCGTGCGAAGATACGTTTCGCTACTTGAGCATTGAGAGACCACTCGTACGGGGAGAGAATGGTGTGACTGAGCTTGTCCGCAAGGATGTTGGACCGACCCGGAATATGCGTTGTGATGAGAAAGCGGTTGGAGGAGATCGCCCATTCCCACACTCTCATGGCTTCTCGACATAAGGGATAAGACCTGGTTCCCCCCTGTTTGTTGATGTACCAGACCACCGACATGTTGTCTGACTGAATCGCAATTGTTCCCAGGGGAAGAAAGGCCTGACGTGCTCGCAACGCCAAGAGCACTGCTCTCATCTTTAGAACATTGATATGCAGGGAGGTCTCTGAGTCGTTCCACGTGCCTTGGACCGTCCTGCCTGCAAAATGCCCACCCGAGGCGGGAGGCGTCCATGGATGGTCACTGTGGCGGGAAGGGGAGAAGCACAAAAGGGGCGGCCTCCGTGAAGATCCTGTGAGTGGAGCCACCACAAGAGGGACCGCTTGCAAGCCTTGCTGATCGCAATGGGATGATGCAGAGGTAGAGCAAGGTAAGACCACTGAACTTGAAGTGTCCACTGAAGGACCTGCATGTTGAACCTGGCGAGAGGAAGAAGAGATATTGCTGCCGCCATGGACCCTAGAGCCCTCAGGACCAATTCCGCTGGAGCAGAGCTGGAGTGGAGGATGGCCCGCACCTGGAGTCGCAGATTCTGAACTCTGTCGGCTGTGAGGAAGGCTCTTAACTCCCTCGTGTCTAACCTGGCACCTATAAAATCTATTAATTGAATAGGGGCCAGGTTGGATTTTGCTACATTTATCGTGATGCCCAGGCGGGGAGCTAGATGAAGAAAGGATTCCCGTGCCAATGATAGTAGATGCCTTGTTGGGGCGGTAAGAAGCCAGTCGTCCAGGTACGGGAAGACCTGCACCCCCTGAAGCCTCAGGTGGGCCGCAACCACTGCTAATACTTTGGTGAACACCCTGGGGGCTGTGGTGAGACCAAAGGGGAGGACCCTGAACTGGTAGTGACTGGCTCCCAGCCGGAAGTGAAGAAACCTCCTGGAACGTCTGTCCATTAGTATGTGGTAGTACGCATCCTTGAGGTCTATAGAGCACATCCAGTGATTCTCTCCCAGAAGGAGGATGGATTGCAAGGTGACCATCCGGAACTTCTCCTTGGGAACTGCCAGGTTTAACAAGGACAGGTCTAAAATTGGTCTTGGGTCCCCTGTCTTCTTTGGCACTAAAAAGAACCTGGAGTAGAACCCTGATCCGATCTGGTCTGGGGGGACGGGTTGGATGGCTTTTTTCCCCAGCAGATGGCCAATTTCTGCCGAAGCGGCCTCCCACTGACCAGGTGGAACGTCTGGGAGGGATTTTAATTTTGGAATGTGATGAAAGGGGATCTTGTATCCTCTGGATATAATGCGGAGGACCCAGCGGTCTGATGTTATGGACTCCCATGCCGCTAGGTGCTCCGAAAAACGTCCCCCGACTGCCTCCGGAGTGGAGCAGTTGGGCAACCCTTCAGGGCTGCTGCGCGGGCCGCTCAGAGAAAGGTTCTCTGGACCCGAAGTTCCTGGGAGCCCCTCTGCTCCTGGGGCGGCGTCCTCCCTGTCCTCCTCTGCCACGGAAGGACTGGTTGTCCGGAGCGGGTTGGGATTGCTGCGACTTCCGGAACCACATCTTCTTCTGGCCCTTTTGGTTCCTAGAGTAGGACCTCTGGGGCACAGAGAAGCGGATTCCGACGGCAGACAGCATCTTCCCGTCGTTTTCGCTCTGGGTCAAGGTGTCGCGAACCGTCTTGCCAAAAAGGGCAGAACCATCGAAGGGGGCGTTCGCGAAGGACGCCTTGAAGGGCTCCGTGAAATCGCAATGGCGGAGCCAGGCCTGGCGTCTCATGACTAGGCCTACTCCTGCAGCTCTAGCGGCTCCCTCAGTAGCATGGGACAGCAACCGAATAGAGGTATTCATCACGGACCGAAGAGTGGCCATACGGGTGGAGTGCAAAAGTTTGTCCTCCTGCGACATGGACTCAGGGGGGGGATGCAGCGTATTCTTTAATAAGAACGCGCTGCATCCTGATAACATGTGCCAGATAGTGGAGCGCCCTCACTGAGAAGGTCGCTGAACTAAACATTCGCTTCCCCAAGCGGTCTATCATCCGAGACTCCTTGCTCGGAGGATGGACTGAGGGACTCTCTTGGGCGAGTTCCCTCTTGGTGGCTGCTGCAGTCAACATGGCATCTACCGGGGGCCCCTTACTCCAGTGGGCACGGTCTGCAGGGGGGCTAAGGATTCGGTCTGGCCTTTTGGGGATTGGCTCCACGGTGTCCAGTTCCTTCCATGCCCTGGTGGTAATAAGGTCCACCAGGGGGTCGGCAGGAGGGGACACCCAAGAGGTAGACGGGCCCGCTTCGAATGCCTCCAAGAACACGGACTCGTCCGAGGAAGACTTGGTGGCAGACCACCCCCCCCTTCATGCGAAGCATTTCCATGATGTCTACAAAGGAGACATCCTCGGGGGGTGATCTTGGGGAGCCTTCCTCCAAATCCGTGTCTTCAGTTAAAGACTCGGGGGAGTCTATGTGCCTCCTTTTACACGTATGCTTGCGAGGGGCTTCCTCGGGGGGGGGGGCTGTCCGAGGAGCCCTCGCAAGCAGTGTCTTGTTCTAAAGGAACAGCTTGGGGCACTGAAGCGGGCTGTCCCAGAGGCCAGATGGTGGAAGCCTGACCCAGTGCAGATGGAGCATGGGACGGAGCCGAAACAAGTGCCGGGGGTCCGGAAACCCTCAACAGAGCCCTCTCCAATACATCAAAAGCCGAGGGGGAGCCAGCCTCGACCAAAGGATCCGAAAGTCAGCTCCCCCTCGGATCCGAAGAGTGGATCGGAGCCGGCCCCGAGACACTCGGATCAGAGGGACCAGTGCACTCCGACACCGACGGCGCCGAAGGCACACTGAGTCCCCCGGATCCGAAGCTCGGAGCCAGACTCAGAGAGGTCGGATCCGAAACACTCAAGGGCAGGGTTGGATCCGAAGTACCTAGTACTATCGGCTCGACCCACCCCCGGCTCCGAAGCTGCCTGGCTCCGAATGCTCTGAACCCGTGTAGCGGGTCAGAGAAGGAGCTATAGGCTTGAAAAATGGGGGGGGGGGGGGCAGGAGCACTCCCATCTGCATCTGGGCCTGGATGAACCTTCTCATCATCCGGTCCAGATCGGCGTCGGAAAGGCTATACGTAGATCTCGAAGAGGCTACCGAGGTAGGCCTCGAGTGCCTCCGATAGCCTCGATGGAGATCGGGTCTCCTCCTCCTCAGGCCCCGGTGAAAAGCAGACTGGAGACCGGAGCCGAGGGGGGGGGGGGGGGAGCCAGCAGCCAAGGAGGCCAGAGGAGAAGCCCGCTTAGCTGGCGGGGCCGAAATGGAGGTCTCGGCCCGCCGCTTGTGGTGCTTCTCTCTCTGATCCTTTTTTCTTGCCTCTCTCTCCTCCAACCCAGCAGCAGGAGGTTGAGTCCCAGGTGGAGGAGGGGGAGCAGGCGAGGAGGGAACCGAAGCCACGGTACCCACCACAGGAGCGGGAGCCGAAGCCGAGTCCGGGGGTAGAAGTCCCGCCAGGACCAGCTTCGACCTCCGCCCCTTCAATGCCCTGGGGTTGAACCCTCCACAAATGGAACATCCAGAAGTGAGGTGTTCAACCCCAAGGCATTGAACGCACCGAGTGTGGCCATCAGCAGGGGAAAGCTTATGGCCACACTCAGAGCACTTCGAAAATATTGCCTTAGGGGCTTCTGACATAACTAAAGTCTTTTTTTTTTTTTTTTTTTTTTACAAAAAAATAAAAGACAGAGAATTAGTACTACACTAGCACACACACAAGGCCCCAAACAGTACACTCAAACAGAAACTCCGACCAGCGAGGGGAGGGTATAAACTTTAAAGTTTTAAAAGTAAAAATTTTTAACTTAAACTATCAAAAGATTAAGGGAAACCTAACACAATCACTCAAAACTCACTACAAAAATTCAAATTAAAGCTTTCTTTAGGTAATAATAATCACTTAGCTGAAGAGCTCAGACGATCCAAGACCTGGTTACCAGCGCGGCAAACTAGATCTGAGGTCATGTAGGGAGAGCAGGGCATTATGGGTGAGGGGAGGAGCTAAGAGCTCGGATCCATAGCTGGATAACCATGCCGGTTCGGATCCGATATCGGATCCATAACCCACAGGTTGCAGACAAATGAATCTCCTACTTCAGATCGTATAGTTATCCCCTTTGGTAAAAAACATGTACCCGTGAATTACCACATAGGTGGCAGTACACTAAACACCAAAAGTGTGATAAGAGACTTGGGTGGACAGTGGTCTCACCTTCGATAACCACATCGCCACAACAGTCTGGAAATCCTTCTATGTAGGGCTTTTCATCCAGAAAAGAATACAACGCCGCATTTGTTATGTACCTCTCAAGACATCTGCAACAACTGGAAAGGCTACAGAAATACCTCACTAAAAGAATCACAGGCCTAAAGCAGATGCCCTATGCTGACCGCCTTAAAAAACTCCAGCTATACTCTGTTGCATATAGTCTACTCTGAGACGATCCCTATTTAACATACACGGACATGTCAAACCCAGAGCTGTTGGACATGCTACACTTAAAGAAATCCCAATCCCTCAGAGCCACACGCTCCAGAGATCTAAACCTTGTCATCACAATAAACAAAACATGCTGGAGGGATAGGTTCCTGACCCAGAGACTCCCCAGACTCTGGAATAGACTGCCCATAAATGTCAAGCAGAGCACTTCTTTGGCCCTTTTCAAAAGGAACCTTGATGATTGGAGGGGAGAAAGGAAATTCACCTCGGGGATCACGTCAAGTCACCCTGCTAGACAGGGGATCCAGGGAAGTAAGCAGTGTGGGAAGAAATAGCCAGGGAATTGTTATGGCTAGGCTTGTATAGGCCCTAAGGCCGATAGCCTAGTACCAATCTATGAACCTATTGGAGTAATGTTTAAAGATCACCCCTGATGTTGGGCCTTTGCCCTTTATGGCTGGTCATACTTCTGATTAGTGCTGTACCCCAATAAACAAACCACATACAAAATGTCCTACTGTAAGCAGATAGTGACTTTTTCATGGTTGTGCTTTCTCTTTGCAATAATAATCTCACCCACTGAGGATTCAGAGTGGATCACATCCTACTGTCTCATGCAAGTTCTTTGCATTTACTCAGAACTGCTTCTTAATTTGACAAAGCCCTAGACAAAGAAGAAAGTTGATGCAAAGCATATTTAAGGAATTAAAGTGGCCGTGTTGTTTGGGAACACACAAATCTCCTAGTGTAAATTTTATACTGAGTACAGCCCCTTTACTTAAAACAAGCATAAACACTTAAAATTTAGGTGCGATATCAACACTGCAACTGGTTCAATTACTTCATAAAATAACGCTTTGAGTTTATAATGTTTTTCACACAGATGGAGTTATTCTGAAAATACCACAATTTGTGCACATTGCTGCACTTTCAATTTTTAGATTACTAATTTAGTCGGTGGAGCTTTCTGCAACTACATCTTTTAAAACTTTCAAAACTACTTCAAATTACAAATAATTACACAAAGGCAACAAGGGTATAATTTCAAAGAAAAAGTAAAACTAGGGGAATGAATCTTATAGTCTGATGCCTCACTGTGTACTAAACAGTAATATTTATTATACTTCAAGAAATCTTTCACAGTCAGCCAGCCTACTGACTCAGTTTTTCACCACAAGGAGCAGGATTCCACTAGCCTTCAGAAGAGGTGCACTGCAGGATGTGAGACTTTTAATGATCCTCCCTCCCTCCCCTCTTGCTGCAGTTGTGCTTTCTACATTTAAATGATCCTAACTCACTCGCCCTTGCCGCAGTTGTGCTTTCTACATTTAATTATCCCAACTCCCTCCCCCTTTCTGCAGTTATGTTTTCTACATTTAATGAGTCTAAAACCCTCCCCCTTTTTTCAACATATTGCTTGCCTTGAGAAAGCTTTGTGCGCTTTTTTGTCCACTTCTCCAGAACCAAGGAAGCTAGTCAAATTTGGGTCATATGGGGTACTTACTTAAATTTAAACACCTAACTTAATGTGGAATAAGAGGTTAAAAACTGTACAGATCCATAAAATAAGTAATTAGGGGACTAGTAGAAGTCAGAAGACAGAAAAAACCCACTGAAAAGAAAGCAGAGCGCTCACAGTAACTTCACAAGTTTATCATCACTGAAGTGATAGGAAGCCCAGAGTCATTTTTAGTAATATGAGCAGAAGTGCAGTAATAACTACCAGGAGATGCTAGGTACCCCATTGCATCACAAAATGAAAGATGGACTATGTTAGCCTAACAGATCCAATGCTCTTCTCCTGTGTTATATCCTGGTAAATAAGGAGACCACACGGTTCTGGAGTTGTAAGGCCTTTCTTTAATAAGAACCTCCAGGTGCGCACCCATGTTACATGTTCACATCTTCCCCATAGCCATACGTACACCGGAACCAAAAGTGACCAGAGAATACAGAACCAACACTACATGTTGTTAATCCCCCACAGCGCCCCTACAGCACAATAACAACATTACCTGCCCTATACTACATTCCTCCCCTCTTAAGCTGTGACATACGCCTCCTTACATAAGAGAAACGAGGGAGCAAGTCAAAAAAACAATCCATCCAGTCACTTAATTTCTAAATAACCGGCTAGTTATTAAACGGTTACCATGCAATCAAGTTATGTTGTCCTTCTAACCTATACATGCACTTTTAACACTGATAGTCCTTCAAGTAACTAGGTTTAACCAGTGCACGCTTAGAACGGCGCAATGGTACCACACTAGGTGACTCCGGTGTCCCAGTTACCACCTCTGGTACAGGTGTGTCCATCCCTGGAAAGGTTGGGTCCTCGGGAACCTCTCCTTCCGAGTCAGCGGTCTTCCTCGGGCCCCAGGATCGGAGATCCTCCTGCCGCTTGAGCCCTTCTCCCGAAACTAATGGTATTTCCGGGGCTTGCAGTTCCATGAAGTCCTTCTTCTGTTCGCTCCGTAGAATCTGGTCCACATGTCTCCTCACCAAGAAACCTCCATTCAACCTCACCTGGTACGACAGTGGACCTGTGCTCTTGACAATGAACCCTGGAATCCATTTAGGTCCATAGCTGAAGTTTCGAGTCATCACTGCATCTCCCGCAGAAACTTCTCTCTCTCCGTCGTCGATCATGATGTTCTTTTTGCCTCCACTGTGTCCTCTCCACCTTAGCTCGGATGTTTGGATGCACCAGATCCAATGTTGACCTTAATCTCCGTCCTTGCAACATCTCGGCAGGTGACAATCCGGTCGTAGACTGGGGTGTAATGCGGTAGTTGAATAACACCCTTGACACTTTTGCTGCCATACTTCCGTCTCCGGCCTTTGTCATCATTGCTTTAAAGGTCTGGACAGCCCTTTCAGCACAGCCATTTGAAGCCGCATGGTATGGTGCTGATGTGATGTGTACGATGCCATTTTTTTCCAGAAAACCCTTGAACTCTCCACTCATGAAACATGAAGCATTATCTGATACAATAGTCTCTGGTAGTCCTTGGCTACTGAAACTCTTCCTCAGGCATTCAATGGTAGTGGTGGAAGTGGTTGTTTTGACTGGGTAGGCATCCATCCATTTAGAATGAGCATCCATTATTATCAAAAACATTGCCCCCATAAAAGGCCCTGCATAGTCTATATGAAGTCTCTGCCAAGGTCTACTCGGCCACTCCCATGGGTGTAGTGGTGCCGCCACAGGTGAGTTGCGATGTTGTTGACAGGTGTTACACTCTTTCACAGCGACTTCAATGTCGTGGTCCAACTTGGGCCACCAGAAATAACTTCGTGCTAAGGCCTTCATTCGGGTGATGCCCACATGACCCTGGTGCAGCTGTTGTAAAAGTGCACGTCTTCCTGGGGGCGGAATTATCACTCGTGCCCCCCACAACACGCATCCATCTTGCACACTCAGCTCTGTTTTCCTCACCTCATAGGGCCGAAAAACTGGATCAGTTTGTTGTGTTGTCCAGCCTTGCTGGACCCACTGAAACACTCGGGCCAGCACCGGGTCTTTTGTGTCCATTCGCTCAGTTCCTCGCTGACACCAACGTGATGTCCTCCATCATCAAAACTCGGTCCTCCGCTTCCTCTTCCTTGAGATGCCCGGTAGCGCAGACGGCTCAGCGTCCGCATTGCTAGGGTGTTTCCCGGGCTTATAAACAATCTCATATTCATAAGCTCTCAATGTTACAGCCCATCTCTGAATGCGGGGAGAAACCATCTGAGGCACGGCTTTCATCTCGTTGAACAGTGACAACAAGGGCTTATGATCGGTGCAAACAGTAAACTTCCTGCCATAGAGGTATTTGTGGAACCGCTTAATTCCAAAAATTACAGCCAAACCCTCTTTGTCTAGCTGGGAATAGTTTGACTCAGCTGGTGTTAAGGTTCGTGACATGAACCCGATGGGTCTTTCTTGTCCATCTGGCATACGGTGTGCCAACACGGCCCCTAACCCATAAGGTGAGGCATCACATGACAGAATTAAGTCCTTGTGACTATCGTAGTGCACCAAAACCTCTGAGGACTGCATTAGTTCCTTGGACTGCTCAAACGCTCTGTCCTGTTCCTCCTGCCACGTCCACAGGGTCTCCTTCCTTAATAGTTTATGTAAAGGAGCTAACAGCGTTGACAGATTTGGTAGGAACCTGTTATAATAGTTGAGTAAGCCTAAGTAGGCCTTCAGCTCTGTAACATTTGTGGGTGCAGGTGCCTGTTGGATGGCTTTTACCTTGGTTGGCAGGGGGTGTAGGCCCGATGCATCCACCTTGTAACCCAGGAACTCTGCTTCCTTTTCCATGAAAGCACATTTACTCCGCTTCACCCGCAGACCAGCCTCTCGCAGTCGCCTCAGCACCTCGTTCAGAGTCTCCAGATGCTTGCGGTTGTTCCTACCCATCAACAGGATGTCGTCCAAATAAACAGCCACCTTCGGAATTCCTGCCACCAGTCCCTCCATTATTCTCTGGAAAATAGCTGGACTAGAGGAAACACCAAAGGGTAAACGATTTACTTGGAACAAACCTTTGTGTGTGTTAAGGGTGACATATGACTTTGACCCTTCCTCCAGAACGACTTGTTGATATGCATGACTGAGGTCCAGTTTGCTAAACTTTTCACCTCCCGACAGCTTTTCAAATACATCCTCCACCTTTGGTATTGGATACTGCTCCAGCTTCGAAACTTGGTTCACTGTTAGCTTGTAGTCACCACATATGCGTACAGTATCATCTGGCTTTAATACTGGAACAATGGGTGCCGCCCATTCCGAAAACTTTACTGGTTCAATTATACCTTGCTTGGTGAGTCGCTCCAACTCAGTCTCCACTTTCTTCTTCATTGCGTATGGTACGGGTCTTGGTTTGTAAAATCTTGGCGTTGCATTTTCTTTGACGTGTATCTTTGCTGGTGGACCCTCCAGGTACCAGTTCCTCTTTGAACACTTCTTCGTTGTTCTCCAGCACATCTTGCAAGGTCAGCACATGCTGTTCTACTTTATGGAGCTGTAGACAGCCCATTTCCAGTTCCTTTAGCCACGCCCGGCCTAACAGGTTTGGTCCATTACCTGCCACCACCATGACTGGCAACTGTTTGACTTTGTCTTTATGTATTACAGTTACTTTTGCCATCCCTAGTGTGGGAACTGTTTCACCTGTATATGTTTTCAAAGTCACTGAACAGTCCTGCAGCTCCTGAGCTTCTTTTAGCCATAACTTCCCATACTCAGCCTTTGACAGAACTGTCACACTACATCCAGTATCCACTTCAAACTGCACCATTTTACCATTTAAGTCCAACTGGGTTGTAATTGGATCGACTCTTTCCATCCTTGCCTCTTCCATGTTAAACATAGTAAACACTTCCTCTTCTTCCCTGGTTTGTTGATCTGTACCTTCACGCATGTGGTGTGCATACTGCTGTTTTATTTTCCGGTTTCCCTTTCTGTCCGTTATGCTGCTCTTTTCCTCCCCCTTTCTCTGCTGGTCCCTAGAGGGCGTTGACCTGCACATTTTCTTCACATGGCCCTTTTTCCGCAAGCATGACATTTTCATTTAAGAAACGACAGTTCCGTGACAGATGTTCACCGCCACACCTGTAACAGGCATACTGACCAGACTTCCCTTGTGGTTTATGCTCCATTACCACTTTATGCACTGGCAGTGGGGTAGCACTCCTGCTCCCAACCCCCTCGATAGTTCTTGGTTGTAAATCACGAATGTCTTTATTCGCTGTCTCAATGGCCTGTGCCAGCTTCAAGGCCTTTTCAAACGACAACTCAGGCTCCGCTAACAATCTGCGTTGTATGCGGTCATCTGCAATGCCACATACGAGCCTATCACGTAGCATTTCTGTCAGTCTGTCACCATAATTACAGTGTTGCGCCAGCTCCCTCAGCACTGCAACATACTCCGTTACCGTTTCATTGGCCATTCTAGTCCTTGAATTTAACTTGAACCTTTGGACTATTTCACTCGGCTTCGGGTTATAATGTGACTGAAGCAAGCTCGTCAACTCCGTGAACGATTTATCCCCGGTTTATCAGGACTCAATAAGTTCCTCATCAGACTGTACGTCTTGCTGCCCACCGAGCTCAGCAATATGGCTCGCTTCGCCAGCGTCCATTATCTGGTTTGCTTCAAAAAAATGTTCCAACACTTCACAATACTCCTCCCAGGTCTGTGTCCGACAGTCGTATGCAACCAGCGACCCTAACATGGAAACAGACATAACTCCGCAGCCCCAGTCTCTTACGTCCGACATTAACTGCACCCCGCCGTTTTCACTCTCAGCGGACTCTGAGGCATCCCATCCTCGTCGCCAATATGTTATATCCTGGTAAATAAGGAGACCACACGGTTCTGGAGTTGTAAGGCCTTTCTTTAATAAGAACCTCCAGGTGCGCACCCATGTTACATGTTCACATCTTCCCCATAGCCATACGTACACCGGAACCAACAAGTGACCAGAGAATACAGAACCAACACTACA